>NC_052338.1:23946913-24029360 GCF_016432855.1 Salvelinus namaycush | reverse complement strand
GTTTGGCTATTGTGGTTAGCTAATATAAATACATATTGTGTTTCGCTGTACAACATTTTAAAATCGGAAATGATGGCTGGATTCACAAGATGTTTATCTTTCATTTGCTGTATTGGACTTGTGATTTCATGGAAATTATATTATATGATATCCCTGTCCGTTAGGCTAGGCTATGCTAGTCAGCTTTTTGATAAGGATGCTCCCGGATCCGGGATGGGTAGCCCTGTTAAAGTAGTTTTTTGTGGAAAATAGCCTACCCAAATCAAATAATCCCTGGATTCGAGTAGACTGTACACTCTAAGAAGAAAAGGTTCCTGGAGTATCCTTTCGGGGTTCTTCAAATTGAAACTGTGGGGGAACCCCTATAAGTTCTTCAAAGAACCCCTTTTAATGGATCCTCAAAGAACATTTGGAGAAACATTTTGGGTTCGTTTTGAACTACCCTTCCCTATTATTATTAAAATACACATAACAAAAACAACAATAACACAATATTTTAGTTGTCAGTGTTTATTATGATTTTCGTTGCATAGAAAACCCCAAATATGAGGTAAACTCGCATCAGAGCCCCAAGTCCAATGGGTTAGGGTTGATGTTGTGTTGATGTTCTCTGTATCCATAGCCAGAATGATTTTGCAGTGCATGTTTATCGAACAGGTTTCCTTTTATATTCATCAGAGGTGTAGGGAGGGGGAAGTCTGTGAATCCCAAAAATTGGAATTATACAGATGATTAACAAAACATGCACACAGCAGTATGCATACCTTGGTTTTTGTCGTAAATGTGAATGAAAAAAACTGTAAGGGAGAAGGATAGTAAATGTGATCTGCATAGCATACCAATACCAATAGACATACCTTTGTATGCCTCCTCATCTGTATACCTGCAGACAGACAAAGACACAAAGGTGAGCCGTTCAGTCATCTGCACCAATACAGCTAGCCATCAACATATTCTTATAGCATACATAATCTTACTTAATCTTACTTATCTTACTTTACTTACTTACTTACTTACTGACTGACTTTATTGTGCCCATGGGGAAATTTTGTTGCAGTGTCATGTACACGTTTAAAGTGGCGTTTAAATACAATACAAAATTGACAATACAACTTTCATAACAGTTACATACCAATTGATTTTGTATTTTTTAAAGACTAGCCTGCTGGCCTTACTGAGTCGATAGGAACATTAGCCCGAGCCATTTAGGAGGGATATCACACCTGGCACAAATGATTGTCTAGTTGTGTTCTTCCTGCTGAGGGGTGCCCTATACCTGCGCCCAGAGGGGAATAGTTCAAAGTCCGGGTACAGGGGGTGGCTTGGGTCTAAAATGATTTTGTGAGCCTTGTGGAGGGCCCCGACCTTAAAGATCTCATCCAGGCCTGTCTGTTGACTCAAAGTACCTTTCTGTGGTGATAATCTTTCTCAGCATATTTCTCTGGCTGATTTGTTCTCATTGCCAAACCAACAAACAATACAAAAGTTAAAATACTCTCAATGAAAGATATGTAAAAACAATACAGTCTACATTAAAAGATTCAGCTTTTTGAGAAAGTGCAGTCTCTGTTGGCTCTGTTTGTAGATCAGGTCTGTACATTTACTCCACTGAAGCTTATTGTCCAAGAG
Source organism: Salvelinus namaycush (assembly GCF_016432855.1). Classification (NCBI taxonomy): domain Eukaryota; kingdom Metazoa; phylum Chordata; class Actinopteri; order Salmoniformes; family Salmonidae; genus Salvelinus; species Salvelinus namaycush. The sequence continues at coordinate 24,027,731 of NC_052338.1, read as the reverse complement.
GACACCCAGGTATTTGTATTCCTCTACATTCTGACCCCTGATAGATGTTGTACACTTCCTGAAGTCTATGCACATCTCTTTGGTCTTGAGGACCAAGTGTTTTATTTTACCTTCATTTAACTTGGCAAGTCAGTTAAGAACAAATTCTTAATTTCAATTACAGCCTAGGAACTTAACTGCCTAGTTCAGGGGCATAATATCAAATTTGTACCTTGTCAGCTTGGGGATTTAAACTTGCAACCTTTCGGTTATTAGTCCAACGCTCTAACCACTAGACTACCCTGCCGCTACAAGGTCATCTAGGACCGGGCCATGATGATCCTCGTCATCATGCAACAGGCTGATCAAGGCACTGTCATCAGCGGACTTAATGAGGTGTCTGTCAGGATGGGAACTAGTACAACTATTAGTGTACAAGATGTACAGGAGTGGGGACAAAACACATCCCTGAGGAGAGCCTGTGTTGGTATTGCGTATGTCCGACACTTGAAGACCTATTTTGACTCGCTGTGAGCGTTGGCTCAGGAAGTTCAACAGCCACAAAACCAGCCCCCCATCTAAGGAGAAGTCCAAATGAGTCTCTGTGCCAGAATGTAGGGCTGGATTGTGTTGAAGGCAGAAGAAAAGTCAACAAACAGAACCCTAACATGGGATTTGGCACCCTCTAGATGTCTATAGACCATGTTAAGGAGGGTAAGAATGGCATCATCAACTCCTCTGCTAGGCTGATAGGCAAACTGAAATGGGTCGAGAAGCTTCTGGGTGACGCTGAGAATATGACTTTTCACAAGTTTCGCAAGGCATTTCATTACTAAGGATGTCAAGGCGACAGGGCGGTAGTCATTCAGCACAGAGGGATTAGATGCTTTAGGAATTGGTATAATTATTGAGTTTATCCACAATACTAGCACGTGTTTCTGGTCGAGTGAGGATTGGAAAATGTCTGTAAAAACACCAGCCAATTGTTCAACACAGTGCTTTAACACAATGATGCTTCCATTTGTTTTACCTCCGACGTAAAGTTGTCTGATTCAAATCTTGAGAAGAAAACATTCAGTTCATTAGCCATGTTCTGGCCCTCATATCTCCCAAAGTCAGCACTGGTTTTCCCCTGCCTATGTGGGAGGCACTAGCCATGGATTTAATCCCTTGCCAGGCCACCCTTGCGTTTCCTGGGGAGAGGGTCCTCTCCACCCTTTGCTTGTGTGCCTCCTTGTCCACCAGTATCTGTCATTTGATATCTTAAAGCCTGTCTATCACCCTCAGCATAAACTGCCTTCTTCCTATCACAAGTAGTGATTTTAGATGTGTTGATACCCAAGGCTTGTTGTTAGGGGAGATTTGACAGGTTTTAGTAGGCACAACTGACTCAACACAGAAGTTTACGTAGTCTGAAACAACATCGGTGAGTTCATCAAGATCAGAGCTGCTGTCCTCAAATACCTCCCACATAGTACAGTCAAAACACCCTGGAGACAAGTGATATCAATCAAGTTTATTTTATATAGCCCTTCGTACATCAGCTAATATCTCGAAGTGCTGTACAGAAACCAGCCTAAAACCCCAAACAGCAAGCAATGCAGGTGTAGAAGCACGGTGGCTAGGAAAAAACTCCCTAGAAAGGCCAAAACCTAGGAAGAAACCTGTTCAAAATGTTCATAAATGACAAGCATGGTCAAATAATAATCAGGAATAAATGTCAGTTGGCTTTTCATAGCCGATAATTAAGAGTTGAAAACAGCAGGTCTGGGACAGGTAGGGGTTCCATAACCGCAGGCATACCGCATACTGTTGTCATTCCAGATCTGGACAGTTTTAACTGTGGGTTTCTCCCTCTCCAGTAGCCGACAGTAGGTTGGCCTGAGGTAGACCACATTGTGGTCTGATGTCCCCAGGGGAGGTCTGGTGGTGGCAGAAAACACATTTGGTATTGTCCCAAAACACAAGGCAAGATTCCTTTGTTGATTGATATCCATTGAATTGTGTCCATTTTCTGTTTTAGAAATATATGCACAAATATGAAAATATAGAGGGTATCATCGTAAAACAATATGAATTTAGATCATACAAGGGACAAACCTTTCCTTAAATTGAGGAGAAATTTACATTTTTTAATTAAGTTTCTGCACCTGCTGTCCATTCAAATTCAAATCCGAATGTTTCAGTTGGGCATTTAGGTTCCTGCAGAACCCCCACCAACTCAGGAGGTTCCTCATGATACCCACCTCCCATGGCGTTCTTGGAATAACCTTTTGGGGGCAATTTTCAGTGCCAAGAACAGTAAGATTCTTCAAAGAACTTTGAGGATCTTAGATGAACCCTTGTTGAACACCTAATTTTTAGACTGCATTATGATAAATATTAGGCTGACATACAACATCTACATATTAAATGTGATATCATTATGTGTCTAGTATACTTTTTTACAGTACTACATCTAATTTGTGATCAATGTAATGCCAAACAGGGTCCTTTATCTCATAACTCTATTTATTTATTGGTATTTTATTTAACCAGGTAAGTCCTTGAGACCACGTTCTCTTTTACAATAACGACCTGACCAAGATGGAACAGTGTAATAACTATCAATAACATTTCAGCTGTTTGTTTAGCAATCAGTTATTAGTCAAATGAAGGAAAAATAAAAAGCCTGTTTGAGAAGGAAATCAGACAATGATTAGAAAACAACATGGACTGCGCTGACTGTTTTATCACAGGACGTGATAAATAAAAATACATATAGTATATAACCTGAACCTCAGATAGGCCTAGATGATGATTTATGATCATTTTGATCTGTTTTGTTTTAAGAGAACCTCGTAGCCTAATGAATAAATGAAAAACAACATCCTCTACCACCCGCCACCTGAACCGTTACTTTTATAATTCATCCTAATAAAGTTTGTTTTAAATAAAATAATGTCGGGAAAGAACAATAGTTGAATTTATAGTTAGTTATTTTTTTAATCAACAACCCATTTAGGCTGGGTGGATGTCTTGCTTTGACCACACCCTCCTTCCTTCCTCCTGGTCTGCCTCTCCCACCCATCCATGTGTTTATATGGACAGAAAAGAGCAGCTCCGAGCTGTCCAATCAGGCTCAGTGTCTAGTGTCTCCATCATTCCACGTCCACAGTTCATCTGAGAAGGTCCTGATATCAGTGCTCTGTGTGTGACTTGGTGTGAGAAGAACTCTACAACGAACAAGATGCAGAACGTAACAGAGAACACCATGGGAACTCTCATACCTCACAAGTCCATCCACGTATATTGCCCAAAGAGTGTTCAGCGAAGGTGTTAGTGGCGGTTCTAGCTTGTATGTCTCCCTTCAGCACCTTCATGTTTTATTTACACATTTTGAACAACACAAATAAATAATCATAACATTTAAAAATATAACTATAAATATGTATATACAAAATAAGATTCATAAATATCAAAAAGAAGTATCAAAGACAAAGAGAAACAAATTGTAGTATATAAATACAAATAAAAAAGAGATTCGAATTATTACACTACTGCCCTATTGCTAACAAAAAACACTAATAAAACTAAATTGCACAAATCCTATATCACACAAATACACAAATAGAATAACACGTTTAACATTTATATATAGTTTTCAATAAAGTGTATTTGGAAAATAAAATGTTGCCATATCTATTGATTTTAATTGATATATAAGAAATGGTTAAAAGGCATAGGCCTACTTGATGCGTGCAGTATATCAGGGGTTTCAAACCCATTCCATGGAGGGCCTAGTGTCTGCAGGTTTTTGATTTTTCCTTTCAATGAAGCCCTAGACAACCAGGTGTTGGAAGTACCTTGCTAATTAGTGACCTTAATTCATCAATCAAGTACAAGGGTGAAGCGAAACCCCAGGGTCTCTGTGGAATGAGTTTGAAACCTGTGCAGTATATGTTCCAAATAAATGTCACTTGGAAACAGCTTAAGAAAATGCGGCTACTTTGTTGTTATTCTGGCTGCACTTTTTGACTGTAAGTTAGCCGTAGTTGGTTAGCTAGCAAGTAAGGAATAAGAACGTCGGCAGCAAGTATGGCAATGGTACATTTAGAACAAACGACTGGGTCGCATCCATAGATACAGAAACTGAACGACTGCGTCACGTCTCTAGCAACCGAACCTATAGAACGAACAACCAGCCGGCTTGATTAGCAACCCTAGATTTGTGTCGGGACTATATCTTGTGGAAGGATGAAATAGTGTGAATAAATTCATCAAAATAACGTTTTTAACGAAAATATGTCAATAATTATTTGAATATGTTGGTAACCCGTGGTATAAAAGTGATAATGCCCACGAAGCCGATGTTGGAGGGTATATTGGCATGGTTTGGCAAATATTGGCCAAAATATCCTCCAAACACTGGCTTCGAGGGCATAATGAAGCAATAAGGCACGAGGATGTGTGATATATGGCCAAAATACATACCACGGCTAAGCGCTGTTATAACGCAGGACGCAACGTGGAGTGCCTGGATACAGCCCTTAGCCGTGGTATATTGGCCATACTGTATACAACAAACCTCATATGTGTCTTATTGCTAGTATAAACTGGTTATTAACGCAATTAGAGCAGTAAAAATACATGTTTTGTCATACGCATGGTATAGGTCTGATGTACCACGGCTGTCAGCCAATCAGCATTAAGTGGTTGAAACACCCAGTTTATAATAATTTAAATAGGTCTATGCAACTTCAAATACAAGTTAATAATGTGTAACAACATTCATTAATGAACATAGTTAATTAGATTTTGTATAGAAAGTGTGTATAGACTAAATATTGTCTATTTAGCCATGGACATCTCTTGAAATTGGGGCGGCAGCGTAGCCTAGTGGTTAGAGCGTTGGAATAGTAACCAATCGAATCCCGAGCTGACAAGGTTCATAATCTGTCGTTCTGCCCCTGAACAACCCATTGTTCCTAGGCCTTCATTTAAAATAAGAATTTGTTCTGAACTTACTTGCCTAGTTCCGCCTAAAGCCGTCCCTCTAGAAAATGTGTGGGTTAAATTAGTGTTCCGCATTGCCACTGCAGGGCGCCTTTTAACCAGTTATCACATCAATTAAAATAATTAGATTACATAATTCTTTTCCAAGTAGACTTTATTGAAAACATATACAAAAGTTAAAAGTCCACAATGACAATAAATGAAAAAAAGTTTGTTACAATCCAAAATAGTGAGCATCAAAAGCGTTAATCAGTGTTCCGCATTGCCACTGTCTAATAACGGATGTAAAAAAAGAACGATAGCAAAAATTCGTTATGTAAAAATTATTTCATATTCCACATTTAGGGGGGCCACAATTGTTGACACAGGGGCACCCCCCGAACCGCTAGTGCGATTGCATTTCGTAATTTTTTCAATAAACTTTTAACCTAAATCCAATGACATTCTCAACAACTCAAAAATGTAAATCAAATATGGAGGTCGAACTGATGTCTGTGCCAGCAGGGCGCCAGTTATCACATCAATTAAAATAATTCGATTACATAATTATATTTACCAAGGATTCCTTATTGAAAACATATACAAAAGTTAAAAGTCCACATGACAATAAATGAAAAAAAAAAGTTTGTTACAATCCAAAATAGTGAGCATCACAAGCGTATGTGGGCAAAGGGTACTTCAAATAACAGTTAAGTGGTGGGTCGGCAAAACGAGGAGCAACGCTGGGTCTGGAGTGGATCAGATAGGAGGGCTCAGCACACATGCACATCTTCTTGATATGCCTTACATCACCATCACCAATGAGTCCGTGGACTGTGGTTGCCACTGTCGTGTAGCTGGGGTAACCGTCACCTGCGCGGGGAACAAGGTTAATCTCCACAGGTGGAGAGTCCCAGCTCATCCTCGTGGTTCCAACTCCTCTCTCCGCGCGCAATGGCGGTTGATCCGTTTGCGCGCTGGACACAGCCGCCAATGCAGCGGGTCTTGGGCTCAGACGAGAAGTACTGTCTCTGTTCAAGATGGATTCTACTGAGAAAGGACTGCTAAAGTTCACCTCGACAAATCGCTCTGACATCTGTTCTGCCTCCATTCGCACTTTGGTGGACAACTCCGGGAACAAGTCTAGTATGCCCTTGAAGTGGCGTCTCGCCATCTTCGCTGTAATTTGACTCTCGTCGACTTTCCAGAAGTTATTTTTTGAGTGTGGCATATATGGACTGACTGGAACCTGAAATAGATAAACACGATAAACAAATTAATGTCTATTAATCTCAGGGGGTTGAATGAAAGATACAATAAGTACTGTCTGATACGGTTGATATAATTGTTGCTGACATACCTTGACAAAACAATCGTTGGATGATAAGCAGACCCTGATGTTGTTCTCGATGCCTTTTCTGTCTCCTGAGAGGAAAGCTCCCAACTTGTCCATCAACTGCAAATGATAACACTCCATATTAGCACTCGTCATTAATTAAGCACCAGTAATTCCTTTTCAGATCAACATTGACATTACAACCTGGGTGATAAAATATATTGGTTTTACCTGACTAAATGTGAGCATCTTGTCTGGAGAGTCCTGAATGACATAAGCAATCAGTCCCAGATAGGTGGTGCTCTTCTTCTTGCCATAACGTTGGTTCTTCCTTCGCTGAACAACGTTGGAAGGAGCCTGTGGAGGTGGGAGAGTTCCCATGATGTTCTCTGTCGTGTTCTGCATCTTTGACGGACCATGTGGAGGTAGGAGAGTTCCCATGATGTTCTCTGTCGTGTTCTGCATCTTTGACGGAGCCTGTGGAGGTAGGAGAGTTCCCATGATGTTTTCTGTCGTGTTCTGCATCTTTTTCGTTGTTGAGTTCTTCTCACACCAAGTCACACACAGAGCACTGATACCAGGACCTTCTCAGATGAACTGTTAACCTGGAATGATGCAGTTCCAGACCTCTGGATATATGTCCTGCTAGAACAATAGGGCAAAGGAAGGTGCGCATTCTACACTAACTAGGCCTATAGGACCTTTTCATACTGATAGGTGTTAAACGGCGGGGCGGGGCGCTGAGGGGGGTCATGTAGAGTTTGTCCTTCTCTTTAGGATTTTCTTATTTTAGATTACCATGGTTCGACTATAATTTTCGTTATTATGAAATAATCAGTTATATGACAAACGTGCGGCCTGTTTACTCAAGATGCTGATATTGTCCAGTACTAGGTCATGCGTTGTGTATGCTTTATTTGTTCCCCATTATAAGTCGGTAGAGTCCCACTGTTGCCCTGGCATGATAAGACTTTTAACCCCTTGTGAACATTGTGTGGTTACAGACTTCTGGTTTGTACCATTGGATTCGTCTAGTGTGTCTGGGTCAACCATTAGTCTATCTGATTAACTGAGCTAGAGCGGTGATGGTGAGACACTGAGTTTTTTGTTGTTGACAAAAACGTATGTAGAGTCAGAATTAAAAGCTATTAAAAGGTATCTATGTGAAGTTGACACTCTCACGAACATTCATGCAGCATGCTTTGATCAATTAGGCTCACAAACTACAGAAGAGTAACGGCGGGTGAGTGAAATGAGTGAGGAGTCAAATGCAGAGAGCGAAATGAACGGGGAAAACGCTTTAATGTCCTTCAAAAACGTAACAGGTCCAAACATGGGTGAATGCCCAAAACACTGGCGCTAAACAAACCCCAAACCTCGTTAAAAACACTGGACAGCGAAAAACCCAAAACAAGACACGATACATCACCAAACGTAACAACCAATAAGCCCGCACAAACACTAGCGGGCAAAACGAACCTAAATAGCACCCATCCCAAAACCCCAACAAGGAACAGGTGAAAACAATTAGACCGAAATAAACGAAAAGGAAAAAGGGAGGTGGCAGCTAGTAGACCGGTGACGACGACCGCCGAGCGCCACCCGAACAGGAAGGAGAGCCACCTTCGGTGGTATTCGTGACAAGAAGAGTAATTAGTAGGTAAGGGGTTCTTCATAGAAGATCATAGGAAATCCTAGAACATAGTGTCTATAATATTGTAATAAGCTCAATAGTTGCTGTCACAATCCCTTAACTCCCAACAACAAAACCCACACAGTTGTCACTGACTATAGTCATCTCCGTCTGAGCAAACCATTTCTGTACTTACAGCATTCGGGAAAAAATCATTTGTATCAGATTTTTGCTTTGGCTGACCTTTTTTTAAATGTATTGACATTTGTCAATGAAACTCATGAATGCAATTATTTTGTCTGTGCAGTTGTAGCTAACTGGTGGTGAAGGCGTATGAGTAATTCCTTTGATGACAAATTCTTTGAAAGTGGCCCATGTAGCAGTACCTTAATAAATCTTTCACTAAGACTTTCATCTTCTTTGACATAACTGTACTCTACCAGCCCTGGCTATGTGTCTATTGTGTATTGATTCTGTAACATTACTGTGTGATTTTATTGCACTTTTAAAATACATAATCAAGCAATTTATTGGTCATTCACAGTCAGAAAACAATCTAAATAAATCAAATCTATAAAATCCATTCTTCTTAGAGTAATGTGTACACTCCAACATCCACAGTCACAGCACTCACCACCATGTCCCCCTCCAACATTTTAGTTTTCTAACCTTGAAGACAGAGGGGGTTGATGTGATGGGGAGAGAGAGAGACTACTATTAGCCAGACATTGAACACTGAGGCCTTTAATCATAGGACATATTAAATGTATGCATGGGTGTTTAATATATAGTTGACATATTTTACATATACAATAGTAGTAGGCCTAAGTAATGATATTATGTTTAAATATACAGTATATTTAGCTACATATGTTTAGTAACATGATGTAAATGTAAACCCAGGATAACCCCCTCCTTTGCTGAACAGCTCTGATTCACAAACTGTCTCACTATATAGACTCCACTGTCCTGTAGTTCTCCGTGTTAAGTGACTGTGACTGTTAACATGGGGAGAGGAATGTACAACCACGTTGCCAAGTTGGGCTCCATAAAACACCCTGTTTTATTAATCCAACTGAGATGCAGGGGAGTAGGTGTGTCCAAACTTTTGACTGGTACTGTATATATACACATTACCAGTCAAAAGTTTGGACACACCTACTCCCCTGCATCTCAGTTGGATTAATAAAAACAGGGTGTTTTATGGAGCCCAACTTGGCAACGTGGTTGTACATTCCTCTCCCCATGTTAACAGTCACAGTCACTTAACACGGAGAACTACAGGACAGTGGAGTCTATATAGTGAGACAGTTTGTGAATCAGAGCTGTTCAGCAAAGGAGGGGGTTATCCTGGGTTTACATTTACATCATGTTACTAAACATATGTAGCTAAATATACTGTATATTTAAACATAATATCATTACTTAGGCCTACTACTATTGTATATGTAAAATATGTCAACTATATATTAAACACCCATGCATACATTTAATATGTCCTATGATTAAAGGCCTCAGTGTTCAATGTCTGGCTAATAGTAGTCTCTCTCTCTCCCCATCACATCAACCCCCTCTGTCTTCAAGGTTAGAAAACTAAAATGTTGGAGGGGGACATGGTGGTGAGTGCTGTGACTGTGGATGTTGGAGTGTACACATTACTCTAAGAAGAATGGATTTTATAGATTTGATTTATTTAGATTGTTTTCTGACTGTGAATGACCAATAAATTGCTTGATTATGTATTTTAAAAGTGCAATAAAATCACACAGTAATGTTACAGAATCAATACACAATAGACACATAGCCAGGGCTGGTAGAGTACAGTTATGTCAAAGAAGATGAAAGTCTTAGTGAAAGATTTATTAAGGTACTGCTACATGGGCCACTTTCAAAGAATTTGTCATCAAAGGAATTACTCATACGCCTTCACCACCAGTTAGCTACAACTGCACAGACAAAATAATTGCATTCATGAGTTTCATTGACAAATGTCAATACATTTAAAAAAAGGTCAGCCAAAGCAAAAATCTGATACAAATGATTTTTTCCCGAATGCTGTAAGTACAGAAATGGTTTGCTCAGACGGAGATGACTATAGTCAGTGACAACTGTGTGGAGTTTTGTTGTTGGGAGTTAAGGGATTGTGACAGCAACTATTTGAGCTTATTACAATATTATAGACACTATGTTCTAGGATTTCCTATGATCTTCTATGAAGAACCCCTTACCTACTAATTACTCTTCTTGTCACGAATACCACCGAAGGTGGCTCTCCTTCCTGTTCGGGTGGCGCTCGGCGGTCGTCGTCACCGGTCTACTAGCTGCCACCGATCCCTTTTTCCTTTTCGTTTATTTCGGTCTAATTGTTTTCACCTGTTCCTTGTTGGGGTTTTGGGATGGGTGCTATTTAGGTTCGTTTTGCCCGCTAGTGTTTGTGCGGGCTTATTGGTTGTTACGTTTGGTGATGTATCGTGTCTTGTTTTGGGTTTTTCGCTGTCCAGTGTTTTTAACGAGGTTTGGGGTTTGTTTAGCGCCAGTGTTTTGGGCATTCACCCATGTTTGGACCTGTTACGTTTTTGAAGGACATTAAAGCGTTTTCCCGTTCATTTCGCTCTCTGCATTTGACTCCTCACTCATTTCACTCACCCGCCGTTACTCTTCTGTAGTTTGTGAGCCTAATTGATCAAAGCATGCTGCATGAATGTTCGTGAGAGTGTCAACTTCACATAGATACCTTTTAATAGCTTTTAATTCTGACTCTACATACGTTTTTGTCAACAACAAAAAAGACTCAGTGTCTCACCATCACCGCTCTAGCTCAGTTAATCAGATAGACTAATGGTTGACCCAGACACACTAGACGAATCCAATGGTACAAACCAGAAGTCTGTAACCACACAATGTTCACAAGGGGTTAAAAGTCTTATCATGCCAGGGCAACAGTGGGACTCTACCGACTTATAATGGGGAACAAATAAAGCATACACAACGCATGACCTAGTACTGGACAATATCAGCATCTTGAGTAAACAGGCCGCACGTTTGTCATATAACTGATTATTTCATAATAACGAAAATTATAGTCGAACCATGGTAATCTAAAAATAAGAAAATCCTAAAGAGAAGGACAAACTCTACATGACCCCCCTCAGCGCCCCGCCCCGCCGTTTAACACCTATCAGTATGAAAAGGTCCTATAGGCCTAGTTAGTGTAGAATGCGCACCTTCCTTTGCCCTATTGTTCTAGCAGGACATATATCCAGAGGTCTGGAACTGCATCATTCCAGGTTAACAGTTCATCTGAGAAGGTCCTGGTATCAGTGCTCTGTGTGTGACTTGGTGTGAGAAGAACTCAACAACGAAAAAGATGCAGAACACGACAGAAAACATCATGGGAACTCTCCTACCTCCACAGGCTCCGTCAAAGATGCAGAACACGACAGAGAACATCATGGGAACTCTCCTACCTCCACATGGTCCGTCAAAGATGCAGAACACGACAGAGAACATCATGGGAACTCTCCCACCTCCACAGGCTCCTTCCAACGTTGTTCAGCGAAGGAAGAACCAACGTTATGGCAAGAAGAAGAGCACCACCTATCTGGGACTGATTGCTTATGTCATTCAGGACTCTCCAGACAAGATGCTCACATTTAGTCAGGTAAAACCAATATATTTTATCACCCAGGTTGTAATGTCAATGTTGATCTGAAAAGGAATTACTGGTGCTTAATTAATGACGAGTGCTAATATGGAGTGTTATCATTTGCAGTTGATGGACAAGTTGGGAGCTTTCCTCTCAGGAGACAGAAAAGGCATCGAGAACAACATCAGGGTCTGCTTATCATCCAACGATTGTTTTGTCAAGGTATGTCAGCAACAATTATATCAACCGTATCAGACAGTACTTATTGTATCTTTCATTCAACCCCCTGAGATTAATAGACATTAATTTGTTTATCGTGTTTATCTATTTCAGGTTCCAGTCAGTCCATATATGCCACACTCAAAAAATAACTTCTGGAAAGTCGACGAGAGTCAAATTACAGCGAAGATGGCGAGACGCCACTTCAAGGGCATACTAGACTTGTTCCCGGAGTTGTCCACCAAAGTGCGAATGGAGGCAGAACAGATGTCAGAGCGATTTGTCGAGGTGAACTTTAGCAGTCCTTTCTCAGTAGAATCCATCTTGAACAGAGACAGTACTTCTCGTCTGAGCCCAAGACCCGCTGCATTGGCGGCTGTGTCCAGCGCGCAAACGGATCAACCGCCATTGCGCGCGGAGAGAGGAGTTGGAACCACGAGGATGAGCTGGGACTCTCCACCTGTGGAGATTAACCTTGTTCCCCGCGCAGGTGACGGTTACCCCAGCTACACGACAGTGGCAACCACAGTCCACGGACTCATTGGTGATGGTGATGTAAGGCATATCAAGAAGATGTGCATGTGTGCTGAGCCCTCCTATCTGATCCACTCCAGACCCAGCGTTGCTCCTCGTTTTGCCGACCCACCACTTAACTGTTATTTGAAGTACCCTTTGCCCACATACGCTTGTGATGCTCACTATTTTGGATTGTAACAAACTTTTTTTTTTCATTTATTGTCAATGTGGACTTTTAACTTTTGTATATGTTTTCAATAAGGAATCCTTGGTAAATATAATTATGTAATCGAATTATTTTAATTGATGTGATAACTGGCGCCCTGCTGGGCACAGACATCAGTTCGACCTCCATATTTGATTTACATTTTTGAGTTGTTGAGAATGTCATTGGATTTAGGTTAAAAGTTTATTGAAAAAATTACGAAATGCAATCGCACTAGCGGTTCGGGGGGTGCCCCTGTGTCAACAATTGTGGCCCCCCTAAATGTGGAATATGAAATAATTTTTACATAACGAATTTTTGCTATCGTTCTTTTTTTACATCCGTTATTAGACAGTGGCAATGCGGAACACTGATTAACGCTTTTGATGCTCACTATTTTGGATTGTAACAAACTTTTTTTCATTTATTGTCATTGTGGACTTTTAACTTTTGTATATGTTTTCAATAAAGTCTACTTGGAAAAGAAAATTATGTAATCTAATTATTTTAATTGATGTGATAACTGGTTAAAAGGCGCCCTGCAGTGGCAATGCGGAACACTAATTTAACCCACACATTTTCTAGAGGGACGGCTTTAGGCGGAACTAGGCAAGTAAGTTCAGAACAAATTCTTATTTTAAATGAAGGCCTAGGAACAATGGGTTGTTCAGGGGCAGAACGACAGATTATGAACCTTGTCAGCTCGGGATTCGATTGGTTACTATTCCAACGCTCTAACCACTAGGCTACGCTGCCGCCCCAATTTCAAGAGATGTCCATGGCTAAATAGACAATATTTAGTCTATACACACTTTCTATACAAAATCTAATTAACTATGTTCATTAATGAATGTTGTTACACATTATTAACTTGTATTTGAAGTTGCATAGACCTATTTAAATTATTATAAACTGGGTGTTTCAACCACTTAATGCTGATTGGCTGACAGCCGTGGTACATCAGACCTATACCATGCGTATGACAAAACATGTATTTTTACTGCTCTAATTGCGTTAATAACCAGTTTATACTAGCAATAAGACACATATGAGGTTTGTTGTATACAGTATGGCCAATATACCACGGCTAAGGGCTGTATCCAGGCACTCCACGTTGCGTCCTGCGTTATAACAGCGCTTAGCCGTGGTATGTATTTTGGCCATATATCACACATCCTCGTGCCTTATTGCTTCATTATGCCCTCGAAGCCAGTGTTTGGAGGATATTTTGGCCAATATTTGCCAAACCATGCCAATATACCCTCCAACATCGGCTTCGTGGGCATTATCACTTTTATACCACGGGTTACCAACATATTCAAATAATTATTGACATATTTTCGTTAAAAACGTTATTTTGATGAATTTATTCACACTATTTCATCCTTCCACAAGATATAGTCCCGACACAAATCTAGGGTTGCTAATCAAGCCGGCTGGTTGTTCGTTCTATAGGTTCGGTTGCTAGAGACGTGACGCAGTCGTTCAGTTTCTGTATCTATGGATGCGACCCAGTCGTTTGTTCTAAATGTACCATTGCCATACTTGCTGCCGACGTTCTTATTCCTTACTTGCTAGCTAACCAACTACGGCTAACTTACAGTCAAAAAGTGCAGCCAGAATAACAACAAAGTAGCCGCATTTTCTTAAGCTGTTTCCAAGTGACATTTATTTGGAACATATACTGCACAGGTTTCAAACTCATTCCACAGAGACCCTGGGGGTTTCGCTTCACCCTTGTACTTGATTGATGAATTAAGGTCACTAATTAGCAAGGTACTTCCAACACCTGGTTGTCTAGGGCTTCATTGAAAGGAAAAATCAAAAACCTGCAGACACTAGGCCCTCCATGGAATGGGTTTGAAACCCCTGATATACTGCACGCATCAAGTAGGCCTATGCCTTTTAACCATTTCTTATATATCAATTAAAATCAATAGATATGGCAACATTTTATTTTCCAAATACACTTTATTGAAAACATATATATAAATGTTAAACGTGTTATTCTATTTGTGTATTTGTGTGATATAGGATTTGTGCAATTTAGTTTTATTAGTGTTTTTTGTTAGCAATAGGGCAGTAGTGTAATAATTCGAATCTCTTTTTTATTTGTATTTATATACTACAATTTGTTTCTCTTTGTCTTTGATACTTCTTTTTGATATTTATGAATCTTATTTTGTATATACATATTTATAGTTATATAGTTTTAAATGTTATGATTATTTATTTGTGTTGTTCAAAATGTGTAAATAAAACATGAAGGTGCTGAAGGGAGACATACAAGCTAGAACCGCCACTAACACCTTCGCTGAACACTCTTTGGGCAATATACGTGGATGGAGACTTGTGAGGTATGAGAGTTCCCATGGTGTTCTCTGTTACGTTCTGCATCTTGTTCGTTGTAGAGTTCTTCTCACACCAAGTCACACACAGAGCACTGATATCAGGACCTTCTCAGATGAACTGTGGACGTGGAATGATGGAGACACTAGACACTGAGCCTGATTGGACAGCTCGGAGCTGCTCTTTTCTGTCCATATAAACACATGGATGGGTGGGAGAGGCAGACCAGGAGGAAGGAAGGAGGGTGTGGTCAAAGCAAGACATCCACCCAGCCTAAATGGGTTGTTGATTAAAAAAATAACTAACTATAAATTCAACTATTGTTCTTTCCCGACATTATTTTATTTAAAACAAACTTTATTAGGATGAATTATAAAAGTAACGGTTCAGGTGGCGGGTGGTAGAGGATGTTGTTTTTCATTTATTCATTAGGCTACGAGGTTCTCTTAAAACAAAACAGATCAAAATGATCATAAATCATCATCTAGGCCTATCTGAGGTTCAGGTTATATACTATATGTATTTTTATTTATCACGTCCTGTGATAAAACAGTCAGCGCAGTCCATGTTGTTTTCTAATCATTGTCTGATTTCCTTCTCAAACAGGCTTTTTATTTTTCCTTCATTTGACTAATAACTGATTGCTAAACAAACAGCTGAAATGTTATTGATAGTTATTACACTGTTCCATCTTGGTCAGGTCGTTATTGTAAAAGAGAACGTGGTCTCAAGGACTTACCTGGTTAAATAAAATACCAATAAATAAATAGAGTTATGAGATAAAGGACCCTGTTTGGCATTACATTGATCACAAATTAGATGTAGTACTGTAAAAAAAGTATACTAGACACATAATGATATCACATTTAATATGTAGATGTTGTATGTCAGCCTAATATTTATCATAATGCAGTCTAAAAATTAGGTGTTCAACAAGGGTTCATCTAAGATCCTCAAAGTTCTTTGAAGAATCTTACTGTTCTTGGCACTGAAAATTGCCCCCAAAAGGTTATTCCAAGAACGCCATGGGAGGTGGGTATCATGAGGAACCTCCTGAGTTGGTGGGGGTTCTGCAGGAACCTAAATGCCCAACTGAAACATTCGGATTTGAATTTGAATGGACAGCAGGTGCAGAAACTTAATTAAAAAATGTAAATTTCTCCTCAATTTAAGGAAAGGTTTGTCCCTTGTATGATCTAAATTCATATTGTTTTACGATGATACCCTCTATATTTTCATATTTGTGCATATATTTCTAAAACAGAAAATGGACACAATTCAATGGATATCAATCAACAAAGGAATCTTGCCTTGTGTTTTGGGACAATACCAAATGTGTTTTCTGCCACCACCAGACCTCCCCTGGGGACATCAGACCACAATGTGGTCTACCTCAGGCCAACCTACTGTCGGCTACTGGAGAGGGAGAAACCCACAGTTAAAACTGTCCAGATCTGGAATGACAACAGTATGCGGTATGCCTGCGGTTATGGAACCCCTACCTGTCCCAGACCTGCTGTTTTCAACTCTTAATTATCGGCTATGAAAAGCCAACTGACATTTATTCCTGATTATTATTTGACCATGCTTGTCATTTATGAACATTTTGAACAGGTTTCTTCCTAGGTTTTGGCCTTTCTAGGGAGTTTTTCCTAGCCACCGTGCTTCTACACCTGCATTGCTTGCTGTTTGGGGTTTTAGGCTGGGTTTCTGTACAGCACTTCGAGATATTAGCTGATGTACGAAGGGCTATATAAAATAAACTTGATTGATATCACTTGTCTCCAGGGGTGTTTTGACTGTACTATGTGGGAGGTATTTGAGGACAGCAGCTCTGATCTTGATGAACTCACCGATGTTGTTTCAGACTACGTAAACTTCTGTGTTGAGTCAGTTGTGCCTACTAAAACCTGTCAAATCTCCCCTAACAACAAGCCTTGGGTATCAACACATCTAAAATCACTACTTGTGATAGGAAGAAGGCAGTTTATGCTGAGGGTGATAGACAGGCTTTAAGATATCAAATGACAGATACTGGTGGACAAGGAGGCACACAAGCAAAGGGTGGAGAGGACCCTCTCCCCAGGAAACGCAAGGGTGGCCTGGCAAGGGATTAAATCCATGGCTAGTGCCTCCCACATAGGCAGGGGAAAACCAGTGCTGACTTTGGGAGATATGAGGGCCAGAACATGGCTAATGAACTGAATGTTTTCTTCTCAAGATTTGAATCAGACAACTTTACGTCGGAGGTAAAACAAATGGAAGCATCATTGTGTTAAAGCACTGTGTTGAACAATTGGCTGGTGTTTTTACAGACATTTTCCAATCCTCACTCGACCAGAAACACGTGCTAGTATTGTGGATAAACTCAATAATTATACCAATTCCTAAAGCATCTAATCCCTCTGTGCTGAATGACTACCGCCCTGTCGCCTTGACATCCTTAGTAATGAAATGCCTTGCGAAACTTGTGAAAAGTCATATTCTCAGCGTCACCCAGAAGCTTCTCGACCCATTTCAGTTTGCCTATCAGCCTAGCAGAGGAGTTGATGATGCCATTCTTACCCTCCTTAACATGGTCTATAGACATCTAGAGGGTGCCAAATCCCATGTTAGGGTTCTGTTTGTTGACTTTTCTTCTGCCTTCAACACAATCCAGCCCTACATTCTGGCACAGAGACTCATTTGGACTTCTCCTTAGATGGGGGGCTGGTTTTGTGGCTGTTGA
Source organism: Salvelinus namaycush (assembly GCF_016432855.1). Lineage (NCBI taxonomy): Eukaryota > Metazoa > Chordata > Actinopteri > Salmoniformes > Salmonidae > Salvelinus > Salvelinus namaycush. The sequence goes on along the minus strand of NC_052338.1, from coordinate 24,010,146 downwards.
ACTTCCTGAGCCAACGCTCACAGCGAGTCAAAATAGGTCTTCAAGTGTCGGACATACGCAATACCAACACAGGCTCTCCTCAGGGATGTGTTTTGTCCCCACTCCTGTACATCTTGTACACTAATAGTTGTACTAGTTCCCATCCTGACAGACACCTCATTAAGTCCGCTGATGACAGTGCCTTGATCAGCCTGTTGCATGATGACGAGGATCATCATGGCCCGGTCCTAGATGACCTTGTAGCGGCAGGGTAGTCTAGTGGTTAGAGCGTTGGACTAATAACCGAAAGGTTGCAAGTTTAAATCCCCAAGCTGACAAGGTACAAATTTGATATTATGCCCCTGAACTAGGCAGTTAAGTTCCTAGGCTGTAATTGAAATTAAGAATTTGTTCTTAACTGACTTGCCAAGTTAAATGAAGGTAAAATAAAACACTTGGTCCTCAAGACCAAAGAGATGTGCATAGACTTCAGGAAGTGTACAACATCTATCAGGGGTCAGAATGTAGAGGAATACAAATACCTGGGTGTCCTCTTGGACAATAAGCTTCAGTGGAGTAAATGTACAGACCTGATCTACAAACAGAGCCAACAGAGACTGCACTTTCTCAAAAAGCTGGAATCTTTTAATGTAGACTGTATTGTTTTACATATCTTTCATTGAGAGTATTTTAACTTTTTGTATTGTTTGTTGGTTTGGCAATGAGAACAAATCAGCCAGAGAAATATGCTGAGAAAGATTATCACCACAGAAAGGTACTTTGAGTCAAACAGACAGGCCTGGATGAGATCTTTAAGGTCGGGGCCCTCCACAAGGCTCACAAAATCATTTTAGACCCAAGCCACCCCCTGTACCCGGACTTTGAACTATTCCCCTCTGGGCGCAGGTATAGGGCACCCCTCAGCAGGAAGAACACAACTAGACAATCATTTGTGCCAGGTGTGATATCCCTCCTAAATGGCTCGGGCTAATGTTCCTATCGACTCAGTAAGGCCAGCAGGCTAGTCTTTAAAAAATACAAAATCAATTGGTATGTAACTGTTATGAAAGTTGTATTGTCAATTTTGTATTGTATTTAAACGCCACTTTAAACGTGTACATGACACTGCAACAAAATTTCCCCATGGGCACAATAAAGTCAGTCAGTAAGTAAGTAAGTAAGTAAAGTAAGATTAAGTAAGATTAAGTAAGATTATGTATGCTATAAGAATATGTTGATGGCTAGCTGTATTGGGTGCAGATGACTGAACGGCTCACCTTTGTGTCTTTGTCTGTCTGCAGGTATACAGATGAGGAGGCATACAAAGGTATGTCTATTGGTATTGGTATGCTATGCAGATCACATTTACTATCCTTCTCCCTTACAGTTTTTTTCATTCACATTTACGACAAAAACCAAGGTATGCATACTGCTGTGTGCATGTTTTGTTAATCATCTGTATAATTCCAATTTTTGGGATTCACAGACTTCCCCCTCCCTACACCTCTGATGAATATAAAAGGAAACCTGTTCGATAAACATGCACTGCAAAATCATTCTGGCTATGGATACAGAGAACATCAACACAACATCAACCCTAACCCATTGGACTTGGGGCTCTGATGCGAGTTTACCTCATATTTGGGGTTTTCTATGCCACGAAAATCATAATAAACACTGACAACTAAAATATTGTGTTATTGTTGTTTTTGTTATGTGTATTATTAATAATAATAGGGAAGGGGGTAGTTCAAAAACGAACCCCAAAATGTTTCTCCAAATGTTCTTTGAGGATCCATTAAAAGGGGTTCTTTGAAGAACTTATAGGGGTTCCCCCACAGTTTCAATTTGAAGAACCCCGAAAGGATACTCCAGGAACCTTTTCTTCTTAGAGTGTACAGTCTACTCGAATCCCAGGGATTATTTGATTTGGGTAGGCTATTTTCCACAAAAAACTACTTTAACAGGGCTACCCATCCCGGATCCGGGAGCATCCTTATCAAAAAAGCTGACTAGCATAGCCTAGCCTAACGGGACAGGGATATCATATAATATAATTTCATGAAATCACAAGTCCAATACAGCAAATGAAAGATAAACATCTTGTGAATCCAGCCATCATTTCCGATTTTTAAAATGTTGTACAGCGAAAACACAATATGTATTTATATTAGCTAACCACAATAGCCAAACACACAACGGCATGTTTTCACCATGTTTCCACCGCATAGGTAGCTTTCACAAAACCCAGAAATAGAGATAAAATTAATCACTAACCTTGAACAACTTCATCAGATGACAGTCTTATAACATCTACATATACAATACATTTGTTTTGTTCGAAAATTTGCATATTTGAGGTATAAATCGTAGTTTTACATTGCAGCCACCATCACAAATAGCACCAAAGCAGCCAGAATAATTACAGAGAGCAACGTGAAATACATAAATACTCATCATAAAACATTTATGAAAAATACATGGTGTACAGCAAAAGAAACATCTTGTGAATCCAGCCAATATTTCAGATTTTTTAAGTGTTTTACAGCGAAAACACAATATATATATATCTATTTGTAACGTCCTGACCAGAGTTATTATGTGTTTTGCTTGTTTAGTGTTGGTCAGGACGTGAGCTGGGTGGGAATTCTATGTTGTGTGTCTAGTTTGTCTGTTTCTATGTCCAGCCTAATATGGTTCTCAATCAGAGGCAGATGGTAATCGTTGTCCCTGATTGAGAATCATATATAGGAGGCTTGTTTTGTGTTGGGATTTTGTGGGTGTTTGTTTCCTGTCTCTGTGATTGTCTGCACCAGATAGGTCTGTGTCGGTTTTTGCACATTTGTTATTTTGTATTGTTGTTTGTAGTGTTTTACTTGTTCTTTATTAAACATGTTTAACACTAGCCGCGCTGCACTTTGGTCCTCTCCTTCACCCCTGGAAGAAAACCGTTACACTATTATCTCACCACAATAGCCAAACAGACAACGCCATTTATTCACCGCCAAAATAGCTTTCACAAAACCCAGCAATATAGATAAAATTAATCACTAACCTTTGGACAACTTCATAGGATGACAGTCTTATAACATCATGTTATACAATACATTTATGTTTTGTTCGAAAATGTGCATATTTAGAGCTGCAAATCGTGGTTATACATTGTGAATACGTAGCAACAATTCACCAAAATCTCCGGAGATATTTTGGACAGTCACCTAATCTAATCAAAGAACTCATCATAAACTTTACATAAAAATACTTGTTGTATGGCAAATTAAAGATACACTGGTTCTTAATGCAACCGCTGTGTTAGATTTTTAAAAATAACTTTACTACAACATACAAAATGCATTATTGTGAGACAGCGCTCACCTATTCTCCTCCGTGTTGGAGCCAACATTTACCACAAAAATACGAAATAACATCATAAATATTCTCCTACTTTTGCTGATCTTCCATCAGAATGTTGTGCAAGGAGTCCTATTTCTTCTGTCGAATTAGCAACTTTGGCTAGCATTGTGGCACGAACATGCCCATCAACTCTTAACGCATGGAACGAAAAATTTAAAAATTCCCAATAAACGTTGAATAAACTGGTCAAACTCGGTTGAAAAATCCTACTTTATGATGTTTTTCTCATATGTATCAAATAAAATCAGAGCCGGAGTAATTCGCCGTGTATACCGAACGCTTTTCAGAAGACAATGTGGAGCTCCGTCGCGCGCCGTCGAAAACTGACAAAAGAGCTGACCTGCCACTCCAAAAGCTCTTATTCGGCCTCACATCAAGCTAGACACCCCATTCAACCTTCTACTGCCTGTTGACATCTAGTGGAAGGCGTATGAAGTGCATACAGATCCATAAATAAAAGCCAGTTGAATAGGCAGGTCCTGACACAGAGCCTCGTTTTCAGATTTTTCACTTCCTGTGTGGAAGTTTGCTGCCAAATGAGTTCTGTTTTACTCACAAATATAATTCAAACAGTTTTAGAAACTTCAGAGTGTTTTCTATCCAATAGTAATAATAATATGCATATTGTATGATCTAGAACAGAGTACGAGGCCGTTTAATTTGGGCACGATTTTTTCCAAAGTGAAAACAGCGCCCCCCTATTCACAAGAAGTTTTAATAGACGTGTTTGACTAAGAAGTCATTTGTTTCACCTGAGATTTCAGTTAGTCTACGGTCTCAATATTACAGGCACCCATAACAGAACCTTATCAAATATTTCCTCAAAGAGAGAAACTAATGTATTACTCTGACCAGGTAGACTCCAGATAATATCCTATAAAAAGATTCCACGTGATAAAACAATAACTAAAAAAAGATACATCATGGCAAGTTAAAAACGATTCAATATATTTTTTAAATATTTATATAAAAATGTATATTATAAGTTAAGTGGTATAAACGGTTGCAAACTGTTTGTCTTGGCATCTTCCTTACCAGGCCCCTATCACCTGCTCCAATTGTGTTTTACTGACGCATCTTTCTATTAACCTCTTAAATGCCATTCTACAGCCATTCCATGGCCACCAGGTGTCAAAATAACATTTTCCATTAAAACACATAATAAACATTTTCCAAACATTTCTATATCTTTCTCTCCAATAATAAGAATTTATATTTCAACCAATATCATTTATATACATTCAAATTCAATAATAAACCAACCAAAAACAAGTTCAATACATTTTATTTCAAGCAAAACCATTTTTTTTTTTACTATCCTCTCTTGGCAGATAAGACATTGATTACAAATATGCCCATCTGTTGGAGAATGTCTACAGGTGAAATTATACTGGCAACAGTGGCAAGAACATATTCAAGAGTAAAAATGTACCTCCTTTAATTCTGCTCTGTAATTCATTTCATGTAAATCCTCTATAGGTTTCAACTGTGATTGTCCATCCAGGGCGAGGCAGCACTTCTCAACATTCCAATGTTATAGTCCTGTGAATGTCTAATAAATATTTAGTGGATGCAAATGTCACAGAAGCCTTTGTTATACAGAACGCATTACCCGGGACAATGAAAGAGATGAGTGAGGTGAACATCTTTAGAGTGTGATATAGGGCCGAACTTAAAAATTCAAAATAAACTTTGTTTGTGTAGACATCCCAAATGAAATAATCACGTATTACCAGTTATTTGAGTAAATACAATTTAACATGGACTACTCATTCTCAGGTGTTGTATACAAATAGAGTTTTAAAAGATTCCCTTGCCTTAATATGGAACCTCAGATCTTACATTGGGCCCATACACAACATAATTTCATTATGAAATTACATTTGGTCTTTACATTCATTTAAAATGTGAATGACCCTGTTATGCATTCTAACATTTGTTTTTGGAATATTAAATCTTTATATCTGGAAAATGGACAAGCAGAGTAAGAAAATATATCTGTGGGATTCAAAACGTTGAATATACTTGATTTCTCTTGGGTAGGTTTAGGAAAAGTGCATTGGCCTACAAAACGTCTTAGCACCAATAAGTAACGCTATCAGTCCCGAGAGACCAGCAAACATCGTCTTTTCATTTATCTGACTTTCATTTATCTGCACCTCCAGCCCTTATGCTGTACTTAGCCTCACTATGAAGTGTTTCCTGTTTCTTTTCAGGACAACCATGATTACAAGTACAACACAATAATTGGATTCACGAGTTTAATTGACAAATTTCAATAAATTAAAAGCAAAAACCAGCCAAAGCAAAAACCTGATAAAAATGAATTTATATGAGTGCTGTAAGTACAGAAATGGTTTGCTCAGAGGGATATATGAATATCCAACTAGTCGGTGACAACTGTTTGGAGTTTTGTTGTTGGGAGTTTTTAGTTTGTGACTATGTTCAGGATTTCCTATGATCTTCTATGTAGAAGAACCCCTTACCTTCTAATGACTCTTATGTAGCTTGGGTAGCCTGACTAATCATGGTACACGTGCATGTTCGTGAGAGCTACAGTTTTTCATAGATAGCGTTGAATTTTGACTTGACCGAAGTTTTTGTAAAAAAAGACCCAGCCCCCATGCCCCTTCAGGATCTGCTCTTGTCTCAAACACTGCTCTAGCTCAGCCCCGTTAATCACATAGACTAATGGTTGATGCCAATGGATGCAGAAGACGTAGACAAATCCAAAAGTTACATTCCTAAAGATGGCGCAAAGATCGGATGACCATACAAAACGCATGAACTAGTAATGGACAAAATCAGAATTTTGAGGTCACAGGCTTGCGTATTTGTCATATAATTGTTTACTTAATAACGAAAATTATAGTCGAACACTGAAACTAAAAATATCTTAAAGGGAAGGACAAACTGTACATGTCCCCCCTCAGTGTCATGTTTTGTCTTTCATCATGTCTTGTCCCTGTGCTTCCCTCTGCTGGTCTTATTAGGTTCTTTCCCTCTTTCTCTCTCTCTATCGTTCCGTTCCTGCTCCCAGCTGTTTCTCATTCTCCTAACGACCTCATTTACTCTTTCACACCTGTCCCCTATTTTGCCCTCTGATTAGAGTCCCTATTTCTCCCTCTGTTTTCCGCTTCTGTCCTTGTCGGATTCTTGTTTGACGTTTGCTGTTCCTGTGTCCTTGTTCCGCCCTGTCGTGTTCTTTGCCTTCTTCAGATGCTGCGTGTGAGCAGGTGTCAATGTCAGCTACGGCCAGTGCCTTCCTGAAGCGACCTGCAGTCTGTGGTCGCGTCTCCAGTCGTTCCTCTCTGTTGACGAGAGGATAGTATCCAGGAGAATCATTATTTGTTTTATTCTGGAATAAAGACTCTGTTACTATTACGTCGCTTTTGGGTCCTCATTCTGCAGCACAACAGAAGAATCCGACCAAGAATGGACCCAGCGACTACGGATTCTCGCAACACTGCCGTCGAGATCCAGGGAGCAATGCTCGGCAGACACGAGCAGGAATTGTCTGCTGCTCGTCATGCCGTTGAGACCCTGTCCGCTCAGGTCTCCGATCTCTCAGGACAGTTTCAGAGTCTTCGTCTCGTGCCACCAGCTACTTCCTGGTCTTCCGAGTCTCCGGAACCTAGGGTTAATAACCCACCATGTTACTCTGGGCAGCCCACTGAGTGTCGCTCCTTTCTCACCCAGTGTGATATTGTGTTCTCTCTCCAGCCCAACACATACTCAAGAGAGAGAGCTCGGATCGCTTACGTCATATCACTCCTTACTGGTCGGGCTCGGGAGTGGGGCACAGCTATCTGGGAGGCAAGGGCTGAGTGTTCTAACGTTTATCAGAACTTTAAAGAGGAGATGATACGGGTTTTTGATCGTTCAGTTTTTGGGAAAGAGGCTTCCAGGGCCCTGGCTTCCCTATGTCAAGGTGATCGATCCATAACGGATTACTCTATAGAGTTTCGCACTCTTGCTGCATCCAGTGACTGGAACGAGCCGGCGTTGCTCGCTCGTTTTCTGGAGGGACTCCACGCTGAGGTTAAGGATGAGATTCTCTCCCGGGAGGTTCCCTCCAGCGTGGACTCTTTGATTGCACTCGCCATCCGCATAGAACGACGGGTAGATCTTCGTCACCGAGCTCGTGGAAGAGAGCTCGCGTTAACGGTGTTTCCCCTCTCCGCATCTCAACCATCTCCTCCCACCGGCTCAGAGACTGAGCCCATGCAGCTGGGAGGTATTCGCATCTCGACTAAGGAGAGGGAACGGAGAATCACCAACCGCCTTTGCCTCTATTGCGGTTCTGCGGGACATTTTGTCATGTCATGTCCAGTAAAAGCCAGAGCTCATCAGTAAGCGGAGGGCTACTGGTGAGCGCTACTACTCCTGTCTCTCCATCAAGATCCTGTACTACCTTGTCGGTCCATCTACGCTGGACCGGTTCAGCTGCTTCCTGCAGTGCCTTGATAGACTCTGGGGCTGAGGGTTGTTTTATGGACGAAGCATGGGCTCGGAAACATGACATTCCTCTCAGACAGTTAGGGAAGCCCACGCCCATGTTCGCCTTAGATGGTAGTCTTCTCCCCAGTATCAGATGTGAGACACTACCTTTAACCCTCACAGTATCTGGTAACCACAGTGAGACCATTTCCTTTTTGATTTTTCGTTCACCTTTTACACCTGTTGTTTTGGGTCATCCCTGGCTAGTATGTCATAATCCTTCTATTGATTGGTCTAGTAATTCTATCCTATCCTGGAACGTTTCTTGTCATGTGAAGTGTTTAATGTCTGCTATCCCTCCTGTGTCTTCTGTCCCCTCTACTCAGGAGGAACCTGGTGATTTGACAGGAGTGCCGGAGGAATATCATGATCTGCGCACGGTCTTCAGTCGGTCCAGAGCCAGCTCCCTTCCTCCTCACCGGTCGTATGATTGTTGTATTGATCTCCTTCCGGGGACCACTCCCCCTCGGGGTAGACTATACTCTCTGTCGGCTCCCGAACGTAAGGCTCTCGAGGATTATCTGTCTGTTTCTCTCAACGCCGGTACCGTGGTGCCTTCTTCCTCTCCCGCCGGAGCGGGATTTTTCTTTGTTAAGAAGAAGGACGGTACTCTGCGCCCCTGCGTGGATTATCGAGGGCTGAATGACATAACGGTTAAGAATCGTTATCCGCTTCCCCTTATGTCGTCAGCCTTCGAGATTTTGCAGGGAGCCAGGTTCTTTACTAAGTTGGACCTTCGTAACGCTTACCATCTCGTACGCATCAGAGAGGGGGACGAGTGGAAAACGGCGTTTAACACTCCGTTAGGGCATTTTGAATACCGGGTTCTGCCGTTCGGTCTCGCTAATGCTCCAGCTGTCTTTCAGGCATTAGTTAATGATGTACTGAGAGACATGCTGAACATTTTTGTTTTCGTTTACCTTGACGATATCCTGATTTTTTCACCGTCACTCGAGATTCATGTTCAGCACGTTCGACGTGTACTCCAGCGCCTTTTAGAGAATTGTCTCTACGTGAAGGCTGAGAAGTGCGCCTTTCATGTCTCCTCTGTCACATTTCTCGGTTCTGTTATTTCCGCTGAAGGCATTCAGATGGATCCCGCTAAGGTCCAGGCTGTCAGCGATTGGCCCGTTCCTAAGTCACGTGTCGAGTTGCAGCGCTTTCTCGGTTTCGCTAATTTCTATCGGCGTTTCATTCGTAATTTCGGTCAAGTGGCTGCCCCTCTCACAGCTCTGACTTCTGTCAAGACTTGCTTTAAGTGGTCCGGTTCCGCCCAGGGAGCTTTTGATCTCCTCAAGAAGCGTTTTACATCCGCCCCTATCCTTGTTACTCCTGACGTCACTAAACAATTCATTGTCGAGGTTGACGCTTCAGAGGTGGGCGTGGGAGCCATTCTGTCTCAGCGCTCCCAGTCTGATGATAAGGTCCATCCTTGCGCTTACTTTTCTCATCGCCTGTCGCCATCGGAACGCAACTATGATGTGGGTAACCGCGAACTGCTCGCCATCCGCTTAGCCATAGGCGAATGGCGACAGTGGTTGGAGGGGGCGACCGTTCCTTTTGTCGTTTGGACTGACCATAAGAACCTTGAGTACATCCGTTCTGCCAAACGACTTAATGCACGTCAGGCTCGTTGGGCGTTGTTTTTCGCTCGTTTCGAGTTCGTGATTTCCTATCGTCCGGGAAATAAGAACACCAAGCCTGATGCCTTATCCCGTCTCTTTAGTTCTTCTGTGGCTTCTACCGACCCCGAGGGGATTCTCCCTGAGGGGCGTGTTGTCGGGTTGACTGTCTGGGGAATTGAGAGACAGGTAAAGCAAGCACTCACTCACACTGCGTCGCCGCGCGCTTGTCCTAGTAACCTTCTGTTCGTTCCTGTCTCTACTCGTCTGGCTGTTCTTCAGTGGGCTCACTCTGCCAAGTTAGCTGGCCACCCCGGCGTTCGGGGTACGCTTGCTTCTATTCGCCAGCGGTTTTGGTGGCCTACTCAGGAGCGGGACACGCGCCGTTTCGTGGCTGCTTGCTCGGACTGCGCGCAGACTAAGTCAGGTAACTCTCCTCCTGCCGGTCGTCTCAGACCGCTTCCCATTCCTTCTCGACCATGGTCTCACATCGCCTTAGACTTTATTACCGGTCTGCCTTCGTCTGCGGGGAAGACTGTGATTCTTACGGTTATCGATAGGTTCTCTAAGGCGGCACATTTCATTCCCCTCGCTAAGCTTCCTTCCGCTAAGGAGACGGCACAAATCATCATTGAGAATGTGTTCAGAATTCATGGCCTCCCGTTAGACGCCGTTTCAGACAGAGGTCCGCAATTCACGTCACAGTTTTGGAGGGAGTTCTGTCGTTTGATTGGTGCTTCCGTCAGTCTCTCTTCCGGGTTTCATCCCCAGTCTAACGGTCAAGCAGAAAGGGCCAATCAGTCGATTGGTCGCATATTACGCAGCCTTTCGTTTCGAAACCCTGCGTCTTGGGCAGAACAGCTCCCCTGGGCTGAGTACGCTCACAACTCGCTTCCTTCGTCTGCTACCGGGCTATCTCCGTTTCAGAGTAGTCTTGGGTACCAGCCTCCTCTGTTCTCGTCCCAGCTCGCCGAGTCCAGCGTTCCCTCCGCTCAGGCTTTTGTCCAACGTTGTGAGCGCACCTGGAGGAGGGTCAGGTCTGCACTTTGCCGTTACAGGGCGCAGACTGTGAGAGCCGCCAATAAACGTAGGATTAAGAGTCCTAGGTATTGTCGCGGTCAGAGAGTGTGGCTTTCCACTCGTAACCTTCCCCTTACGACAGCTTCTCGCAAGTTGACTCCGCGGTTCATTGGTCCGTTCCGTGTCTCTCAGGTCGTCAATCCTGTCGCTGTGCGACTGCTTCTTCCGCGACATCTTCGTCGCGTCCACCCTGTCTTCCATGTCTCTTGTGTCAAGCCTTTTCTTCGCGCCCCCATTCGTCTTCCCTCCCCCCCCCCCGTCCTTGTCGAGGGCGCTCCTATTTACAGGGTACGGAAGATCATGGACATGCGTTCTCGGGGACGTGGTCACCAGTACTTAGTGGATTGGGAGGGTTACGGTCCTGAGGAGAGGAGTTGGGTTCCATCTCGGGACGTGCTGGACCGTTCGTTGATTAATGATTTCCTTCGTTGCCGCCAGGGTTCCTCCTCGAGTGCGCCAGGAGGCGCTCGGTGAGTGGGGGGGTACTGTCATGTTTTGTCTTTCATCATGTCTTGTCCCTGTGCTTCCCTCTGCTGGTCTTATTAGGTTCTTTCCCTCTTTCTCTCTCTCTATCGTTCCGTTCCTGCTCCCAGCTGTTTCTCATTCTCCTAACGACCTCATTTACTCTTTCACACCTGTCCCCTATTTCTCCCTCTGTTTTCCGCTTCTGTCCTTGTCGGATTCTTGTTTGACGTTTGCTGTTCCTGTGTCCTTGTTCCGCCCTGTCGTGTTCTTTGCCTTCTTCAGATGCTGCGTGTGAGCAGGTGTCAATGTCAGCTACGGCCAGTGCCTTCCTGAAGCGACCTGCAGTCTGTGGTCGCGTCTCCAGTCGTTCCTCTCTGTTGACGAGAGGATAGTATCCAGGAGAATCATTATTTGTTTTATTCTGGAATAAAGACTCTGTTACTATTACGTCGCTTTTGGGTCCTCATTCTGCAGCACAACACTCAGCGCCCCGCCCCGCCGTTTAACACCTTCTCTCAGTATGAAAAGGTCCTATAGGCCTAGTTAATGTAGAATGCACACCTTCCTTTGCCCTATTGTTCTAGCAGGACATATATCCAGAGGTCTGGAACTGCATCATTCCAGGTTAACAGTTCATCTGAGAAGGTCCTGGTATCAGTGCTCTGTGTGTGACTTGGTGTGAGAAGAACTCAACAACGAAAAAGATGCAGAACACGACAGAGAACATCATGGGAACTCTCCTACCTCCACAGGGTCCGTCAAAGATGCAGAACACGACAGATAACATCATGGGAACTCTCCTACCTCCACAGGCTCCGTCAAAGATGCAGAACACGACAGAGAACATCATGGGAACTATCCTACCTCCACAGGCTCCGTCCAACGTTGTTCAGCGAAGGAAGAACCAACGTTATGGCAAGAAGAAGAGCACAACCTATCTGGGACTGATTGCTTATGTCATTCAGGACTCTCCAGACAAGATGCTCACATTTAGTCAGGTAAAACCAATATATTTTATCACCCAGGGTGTCATTTCAATGTTGATCTGAAAAGGAATTACTGGTGCTTAATTAATGACGAGTGCTAATATGGAGTGTTATCATTTGCAGTTGATGGACAAGTTGGGAGCTTTCCTCTCAGGAGACAGAAAAGGCATCGAGAACAACATCAGGGTCTACTTATCATCCAACGATTGTTTTGTCAAGGTATGTCCACAACAATTATATCAACCTTATCAGACAGTACTTATTGTATCTTTCATTCAACCCCCTGAGATTAATAGACATTCATTTGTTTATCGTGTTTATCTATTTCAGGTTCCAGTTAGTCCATATTTGCCACACTCAAAGAAGAATTTCTGGAAAGTCGACGAGAGTCCAATTACAGCGAAGATGGCAAGACGCCACTTCAAGGGCATACTGGACTTGTTCCCGGAGTTGTCCACCAAAGTGCGAATGGAGGCAGAACAGATATCAGAGCGCTTTGCCACCGTATACTCAACAACACCAACCCTCACTAGGCTTCATATCCAGAAGAGAAGCGAGGTGAAGTTCAGTAGTCCTTTCTCCATCGAATCCATCTTGAACAGAGACAGTCCTTCTCGTCTGAGCCCAAGACCCACTGCATTTGCGGTTGTGTCCAGCGCGCCAACGGATCAACCGCCATTGCGCGCGGAGAGAGGAGTTGGAACCACGAGGATGAGCTGGGACTCTCCACCTGTGGAGATTAACCTTGTTCCCCGCGCAGGTGACGGTTACCCCAGCTACACGACAGTGGCAACCACAGTCCACGGACTCATTGGTGATGGTGATGTAAGGCATATCAAGAAGATGTGCATGTGTGCTGAGCCCTCCTATCTGATCCACTCCAGACCCAGCGTTGCTCCTCGTTTTGCCGACCCACCACTTAACTGTTATTTGAAGTACCCTTTGCCCACATACGCTTGTGATGCTCACTATTTTGGATTGTAACAAACTTTTTCCCACCTATTATCATTGTGCTTTTTTAACTTGTATATATGTTTTCAATAAAGTCTACTTGGAAAATAAAATGATATCATCGAATTATTTTAATTTATACGATAACTGGTTAAAAAGCGACCCACTGGGCGTCTGTTCGACCTCTATTTGGTTGAGTTGTCAACTAACATGAATTCAACGTGAAATCAACAAAACATTTCACAATGTCGTTGGATTTAGATTGAAGTTGGGTGAGAGAAAAAAAATGCCCTAGAGTGATTACTAAAATCCAGTTGGTTTTCCAAGTTAATTCAACGCCAGTACATATATTTTGGGGGCTGAAATGACGCGGAAACAACGTTGATTCAATTAGTTTTTGCCCAGTCCTGTATATTCTCATGTTTTTTCCAGGCACCAATCAAGAGATATCCATGGCTAAATAGACAATATTTAGGTCTATACACTTTTTTCCTATAGAAAATATAATGGCCTATGTTTTTGAATGTATGTTGTTACACAGGTTGAACCTGTATTTGAAGAAAATAGCCTCGGCCTATATCCTATTAAATAACACAGGAAGCTAAGCCACGACGAAGAACTGCACTCTAAAAAATAAAATGTTCCCGGAGTATCCATTAGAGGTTCTTCAAATGGAAACTGTTGGGGAACCCCTACAAGTTCTTAAAATAACCATTTTAATGGATCCTCGGAGAACCTTTTCAATAACCTTTTGGGGTTCATTTTTGAACTACCCCCCTCCCCTAATATTAATATGATTAATAACACACATAACAAAAACAACAATAACACAATATTTTAGATGTTAGTGTTTATTATGATTTTAGTGGCAAAGCAGAATACAAAAATCGAAATTGTAGGTAGACTCCCAGCAGAGCCCCAAGTCCAATGGGTATATCCTCTGGCTTGTTGATGTTCTCCGTATCCATAGCCAGAATGATTTTACAGTGCACGGGGATCGAACAGGTTTCCTGTTATACTCATCAGAGGTGTAGGAATGGTCTGTGAATCAAAACATAATAATTATAACGATGATTAAGAAAACATGCACACGACAGTATTTATACCTTGGTTTTTGTGGTAAATGTGAATGAAAAAAGCAGTTTTGATAATGGTTTTCATACACATGCCTTGTCCATAATGTAGAGGTCTATGGGATTTTCATTGAAGAGGTAATGGAGGATGATAATGCAAGTGATCTGCTGACATACCTTTGTATATCTCCTCGTCTGTATCTGCACCCAATACAGCTGGCCTTCAACATATTCTTATAGCCTACATGTGCTTACCTCTTTGTTGATTGATATCCAATGAATCGTGTCCATTTTCAGATTTAGAAAGATTTTCACAAATATTAAAAGATAGATGGTATCATCATAAATAATATATATTTACATCATACAATTTAAATGTTTCATATAAGTGCCTGCACCTGCTGTCCTTTCAAATCCAAATGTTTCAGTTGGGCAGCTCCTGCAAGAACCTCCACCAACGAAGGAGGTTCCTCGAAGAACCCCACCTGCTATGGGGTTCTTTCCAAAAACACTAAGGTTCTTCGAAGAACTTTGAGGATCTTAGAAGAACCCTTGTTGAAGAGGAACCCTTGTCAAACCCCTAACTCCCGCAGTGTTTGTGATTATACCCTGATGAAGACAGCTTGGCTGTCGAAACGTTGGTAATTACATTTTTGCATCTGAGTTCCTAGAGTGTTCGGCTCTCCTTTATTTTTAAGTTTACTCCGCTAGCCAGCACCTCGCCTAAATAGGTGTGCGTTTCTTTTTATTCTAGATTCCTCGATGAACCCCACCTGCTATGGGGTTCTTTCGAAAAACATTAAGGTTCTTCGAAGAACTTTGAGGATCTTAGAAGAACCCTTGTTGAACCCCTAATTTTTAGTGTGCTATGCAAAATATGCACTTTTACGCATAAAGCCCATGGCATATGTCGCCATAACGTGGATAGTGAGAAAATTATATTAAATTAAAATGTTGCAAATATTACACACACTAAAAAGTAAGGAACCTGGTTTCCTCGTCTATTGTCAACAGTAACAAAAAACATATCGATGCGCCATGACGCATGCGGTTGTCTAATTTAACTCAAATGTATTATTTGTCATTATTAGGGAACCCCCCTCCATTACTTGTGAAAAACTAGATGAATGTTTGTGAATTTTTTTGTTGTTCACATCTTTCTGTTTTCTCAACGACATTCAATTCAGCATCGGAAAAAGTCGCAAGTTTAAGTTTAAGTTAAGTTGAGTGAGTCCAATCATAAATCAGAGACCACTATGATGAAATACCAAATGCATTTGATGGATCCTTTTTGACTTCTAATGCCTCTTTAAGGGAAAAGTAATCCAAAAGTAACTGAAGGTAATCAATCAGATTACGTTACTGAGTTTGGGTCATCCAAAAGTTATGTTACTGATTTAAAATGTTTTGCAGGTAACTGTAACGGATCACATTTAGAAAGTAATTGAATGTGGGTATGACCGTTACATTACAAACTAAAAATCTTAGTTTTTTAATAAATACTTTTCTATCAACCCATAGATGGAATCTGTTTTTTTGATGAAGCAGAGGTGAGGAGCGTCACCCAGCATGGTAAAAACCAATTGGAGTATAGTTCTGCTGTTTTATGGCGTGTGCAATGATGCCCGATGGAAATAGACAAGTGTTTGTTGTTTTGCAGTAACTTCTTTGTTGTTGTAATACCGCAAATGTACCTGAAAGTTTTACCATCAAGGATTACAGCTTTAAAGCTTGATTCAATCAAAGGCCTAATACAATGTAGTTCTAGTTGGTTTGCCAAAATCAATTCCCCATTTTTTTTATTGTTTATAATACCATTTCAGTAGGCATATTCGGTCTTGACATGTGCAATATGCCTGGTTTATGGCCTACACTGTAACTGCATGTAATATGATTAACCACTAGATGAGAGTAGTACACCTACTTGAACACTTCACCACAACCTTTAGCAAAGCCCTGGCAGAGAAGGCTATATATTTCAAAAGTCAGTTCAGTCACAAAGCAGTTGCTTTGGTAAATATACCATAAAAAAAACACATTGTAAATGAGCACTACTAGCTATGCTGCAGTGAATAATATTAATTGCATTATTTTCAATAAACTATGTAGGTATACACTGTATGAATTTGGAACCATAGACAGCAATTTGCTGGAATATTTGGGCAACCTCAATTCTGAAAACCTCAAAACTGTTATTTGAAGTACCCTTTGCCCACATACGCTTGTGATGCTCACTATTTTGGATTGTAACAAACTTTTTCTCATTTATTGTCATTGTGGACTTTTAACTTTTGTATATGTTTTCAATAAAGTCTACTTGGAAAAGAAAATTATGTAATCTAATTATTTTAATTGATGTGATAACTGGTTAAAAGGCGCCCTGCAGTGGCAATGCGGAACACTAATTTAACCCACACATTTTCTAGAGGGACGGCTTTAGGCGGAACTAGGCAAGTAAGTTCAGAACAAATTCTTATTTTAAATGAAGGCCTAGGAACAATGGGTTGTTCAGGGGCAGAACGACAGATTATGAACCTTGTCAGCTCGGGATTCGATTGGTTACTATTCCAACGCTCTAACCACTAGGCTACGCTGCCGCCCCAATTTCAAGAGATGTCCATGGCTAAATAGACAATATTTAGTCTATACACACTTTCTATACAAAATCTAATTAACTATGTTCATTAATGAATGTTGTTACACATTTTTAACTTGTATTTGAAGTTGCATAGACCTATTTAAATTATTATAAACTGGGTGTTTCAAGCACTGAATGCTGATTGGCTGACAGCCGTGGTACATAAGACCTATACCATGGGTATGACACAACATGTATTTTTACTGCTCTAATTGCGTTAATAACCAGTTTATACTAGCAATAAGACACATATGAGGTTTGTTGTATACAGTATGGCCAATATACCACGGCTAAGGGCTGTATCCAGGCACTCCACGTTGCGTCCTGGGTTATTACAGCCCTTAGCCGTGGTATGTATTTTGGCCATATATCACACATCCTCGTGCCTTATTGCTTCATTATGCCCTCGAAGCCAGTGTTTGGAGGATATTTTGGCCAATATTTGCCAAACCATGCCAATATACCCTCCAACATCGGCTTCGAGGGCATTATCACTTTTATACCACAGGTTACCAACATATTCAAATAATTATTGACATATTTTCGTTAAAAACGTTATTTTGCTGAATTTATTCACACTATTTCATCCTTCCACAAGATATAGTCCCGACACAAATCTAGGGTTGCTAATCAAGCCGGCTGGTTGTTCGTTCTATAGGTTCGGTTGCTAGAGACGTGACGCAGTCGTTCAGTTTCTGTATCTATGGATGCGACCCAGTCGTTTGTTCTAAATGTACCATTGCCATACTTGCTGCCGACGTTCTTATTCCTTACTTGCTAGCTAACCAACTACGGCTAACTTACAGTCAAAAAGTGCAGCCAGAATAACAACAAAGTAGCCGCATTTTCTTAAGCTGTTTCCAAGTGACATTTATTTGGAACATATACTGCACAGGTTTCAAACTCATTCCACAGAGACCCTGGGGGTTTCGCTTCACCCTTGTACTTGATTGATGAATTAAGGTCACTAATTAGTAAGGTACTTCCAACACCTGGTTGTCTAGGGCTTCATTGAAAGGAAAAATCAAAAACCTGCAGACACTAGGCCCTCCATGGAATGGGTTTGACACCCCTGATATACTGCACGCTTCAAGTAGGCCCCTGCCTTTTAACCATTTCTTATATATCAATTAAAATCAATAGATATGGCAACATTTTATCTTCCAAATAAACTTTATTGAAAACATATATATAAATGTTAAAAATGTTAAACGTGTTATTCTATTTGTCTATTTGTGTGATATAGGATTTGTGCAATTTAGTTTTATTAGAGTTTTTTGTTAGCAATAGGGCAGTAGTGTAATAATTCGAATCTCTTTTTTATTTGTATTTATATACTACAATTTGTTTCTCTTTGTCTTTGATACTTCTTTTTGATATTTATGAGTCTTATTTTGTATATACATATTTATAGTTATATAGTTTTAAATGTTATGATTATTTATTTGTGTTGTTCAAAATGTGTAAATAAAACATGAAGGTGCTGAAGGGAGACATACAAGCTAGAACCGCCACTAACACCTTCGCTGAACACTCTTCAGGCAATATACGTGGATGGAGACTTGTGAGGTATGAGAGTTCCCATGGTGTTCTCTGTTACGTTCTGCATCTTGTTCGTTGTAGAGTTCTTCTCACACCAAGTCACACACAGAGCACTGATATCAGGACCTTCTCAGATGAACTGTGGACGTGGAATGATGGAGACACTAGACACTGAGCCTGATTGGACAGCTCGGAGCTGCTCATTTCTGTCCATATAAACACATGGATGGGTGGGAGAGGCAGACCAGGAGGAAGGAAGGAGGGTGTGGTCAAAGCAAGACATCCACCCAGCCTAAATGGGTTGTTGATTAAATATAACTAACTATAAATTCAACTATTGTTCTTTCCCGACATTATTTTATTTAAAATAATCTTTATTAGGATGAATTATAAAAGTAACGGTTCAGGTGGCGGGTGGTAGAGGATGTTGTTTTTCATTTATTCATTAGGCTACGAGGTTCTTTTAAAACAAAACAGATCAAAATGATCATAAATACAAGATCTAGGCCTATCTGAGGTTCATGGTATATACTATATGTATTTTGATTTATTACGTCCTGTGATAAAACAGTCAGCGCAGTCCATGTTGTTTTCTAATCATTGTCTGATTTCCTTCTCAAACAGGCTTTTTATTTTTCCTTCATTTGACTAATAACTGATTGCTAAACAGACAGCTGAAATGTTATTGATAGTTATTACACTGTTCCATCTTGGTCAGGTCGTTATTGTAAAAGAGAACGTGGTCTCAAGGACTTACCTGGTTAAATAAAATACCAATAAATAAATAGAGTAATGAGATAAAGGACCCTGTTTGGCATTACATTGATCACAAATTAGATGTAGTACTATAAAAAAAGTGTACTAGACACATAATGATATTACATTTAATATGTAGATGTTTTATGTCAGCCTAATATTTATCACAATGCACTGTAAAAATTAAGGGTTCAACAAGGGTTCATCTAAGATCCTCAAAGTTCTTTGAAGAATCTTACTGTTCTTGGCACTGAAAATTACCCCCAAAAGGTTCTTCCAAGACTCGATCTTGCAACCTTTCCGTAACTATTCCAACGCTCTAACCAATGGGCCACCTGCTACTGTACTCCCTTCCACTGGCAGCTCAATGTTTTCTTTCTCTTTCTGTCGCATGGTGGTCAAAGCAAGAGTGTGAAAACAGTCTGGACAACCCCCTCCCCTCTCTTTCCTTTGTGTCTCGCTCTATGGAGGACTGGCTTAAATTGTAAGGTTGACCACACATTTTATTGTCATCATGAGCAAAAGCTATTGGTTTTCTACCCAAAGTTGCAAAGAAAATGTTGTGATCTATATAATAAACACTAAAGACAACATCGATAAAAGGGTGTGGCAGGTACAGCAGCATCTAGTGGGCAAAATCTGGTAATTCAAACTCATTTAAAATGGTAAATAATGCAAGTGACTTCAATGGCTAATTTCTCTGAACGGTGGGGGGGGGTGAACGACCAGATTCACAGGGAATACATGACATAGTATGAAGAAGCAATACTCCAAGCCACAGCTCCATACTACTTGTCAGACATAGAGAACTGATACTATATACTAGTTGTTTGGGTTGGATTGGCATGGAGGTCTGTGGGTGGCTTTTGATCAGTTTATTGAATAGCCCATGTCGTACTTAATGATAGGAAGAAGTTTGGTCCGAATTAGATGTTAGGTACTATATTTAATTAATACTATATGAATCCTATAAATTAAAATAACTAATTTGGGGGCAATCAATTAGCTTAATCTCTCCGATTAAATTATATTTCTACAAATTAATGTTTCAGGGACACTAATCTTATTTGTTTCTGACTAACAAATGAATTCCAACACAATCTGACAGTCAAAATCCTCCTGTGCTTTTTGATGTGGAACGACACACTGATTTTGTGGAAGTCGCTGTTTATTTTCTGAAAGACCAGATGTAGAGCAGCAACTTCACTAAATACAGGGTTGTGTTCATTAGGTACTAAGAGAAAGAAAACAAGTGTTTCTCATTGGAAAGGTACAGAGCTGAATGTAGAGTAGAAATGGAGAAACAGGCTAAATTAGGCTAAAATAAAAGGGTTGTGTTCATTAGGGTAGGGTTTCCCAAACTTGGTCCTGGGGCCTCCGGCACAGTTTGTTTTTTGCCCTAGCACTACACAGCTGATTCAAATAACCAACTCATCATCAAGTTCGAGTACAGAGTTTGGGAATCCCTCCATTAGGGCACAAGAGAAAATAAAAACACGTGCTTCTCATTGTAAAGTTTCAGGTAGTATCTCCCTGTTTCACATGATGTTATACCATTATGTGCCTACTGAATATGACCCCGTCCTAAGAGGAGCAGCAGGCATCTGGCCAAGACCAGACCTCAAAAACAACCACAACTAGACGTCTGGAGGCATCTCGAACGTCATTTAGACTGAGTGGAGAAACCACCGCTCCTTTCTCTGGCATGGGGACAAGGGGTCATGTGGACCCTTTCGAAAGAGAGGGGTGGGGAGGGGGGCAATGCAGGGGGCAAGGAGCTGCTGAATTCTCAGTGGCTCTACAGGTAGGACCAAAGCACTTGGTAAAGCTTTAAAAAAGTGGTGGATGTGTAGAAGAGGTTGTGGTCAAGCAATTCTCACTGGAATCCCAAAGAAATGCAGCAATGTGTATATGTAGAGATCACATTTCAATATAAAAAGTGTAAACCATTTAAGAGCACAAAGAAACAGCCCAACTCTTGACTCACCAGAATTTGTATTGGAGGACAAATTGCACCACATACTCCTCCTCTTACGCAGTGGTACGACCTCTCAACACCCAAGTCAACCAAATGGTCAATTGTAGTCTCCAGCTGTATAACCTACACTCAAGATGATAAGGCATATTGGATCATTACAGGGGAAACCATTAGAGGTGTTATGGTCACCTCTCATTTTCACAAATATTGTAGCTTATACCCTATTTGACATCATCTTAAATGTTTGTGTTGTACCCATCCATCATCGGTTGAGACACAGTATACTGCTGAATACAAGGTGGTTGTCAGTTAAATCATATAAATCGAATTCATAGGCCTATCCTTTCAGACCCTTGAAATATAGCTGGTAAACCATTGACATTTAAATTTAATTGAAACTTTAACTTCCAATTACTACCAGAAAGATGGCCGCTGGTCCACCCATTTTCAAATGTCAATTTGAACGGGAATGTTTATTCTATTGTCTATATTTCTATTATCTCAATCAGTTTCCTATGGAAGATTGACAGTTGAATTTATAACAATGGATATCCCCATTCAAGCCAACATTCTCTGATGTGTGGACCTAAAAACATCTTTGAGGTACCATTTAAAATGTTAGTACATTTATTAACCAAAACATGACACCCACCCTGTATTTAAGAGTATGCCATGTCTCAACTGATGGCAGGCACAACAAACACCTCAGTTTATGTAAAATAGGGTCCAAGCTACAACATACACCCCCCACCTCCCCCTTACCCTCAAAATAGCCTCAATTCGTCGGGGCATAGTCCAAGGGGTCGAAAGCATTCCACAGGGATGCTGGCCCATGTTCAATCCAATGATTCCCACAGTTGTGTCAAGTTGGCTGGATGTCCTTTGGGTGGTGGACCATTCTTGATACACACGGAAAACTGTTCAGCATGAAAAACCCAGCATCGTCGCAGGTCTTGACACAAACTCAAATATTTTGTCTTGCCCATTCACACTTTGAATGGCGCACACACACAATCCATGTCTCAATTGTCTCAAGACATAAAAATATATATTTCTTTAACCCGTCTCCTCCCCTTCATCTACACTGTTTGAAGTGGATTTAATCAGTGGCATCAATTAGGGGTCATACCTTTCACCTGGTCAATTTATGTGATGGAAAGAGCAGGTTTTTAAAAATGTTTTGTACACTTTTTTTGATAATTGCTGTTAAAGTAAAAAAATATGACAAAATTATATTTTTATATAAATCATAAAACAGTTTAACAAGCCTGTTTGTCAGCTTTCAAATGATATCAACCATTTATCTTTTTCAGTGATGAAGACACGGATGGGGTATTGATAATGGGTCAACTTTGAGCACCTATCTCCGGAATCTTTTGGCATTCAGGTCCAAAAAGTATATTTGTGACCACTTCTACTATGGGGAAAACATGTTGGCCTACGGAAAGTTTCGTTCAAATCAAAAGGGATGCAGTCAGAAAGTGATTGAAATCATATGGAATGACCTTACTTACTATCGACGTTAGTTTCATGGTTGAAGAATAAAATAACCTGCAAGAACTGCCCTACTTCTGCCTTCAATGATTGCAACAATGCTACAAATGTCCATAGCCCATTATAGATTGTGACAGAATGTTGTCTACATGGTGGTTACAAAGTAGCAAGACATTACACGATCCTTCCACTCAAACGTTACATTGTATCGCATTGTTGCTACTTCGACAAAAGGAGATAACAGAACAAGAGACATGTGGAATCATGTTTAGTCTGTCTGCATCGGCCGCATTCGATTAGTCGTGATTGAGAACTCTATACAATCTCAAGTTCAGTCGCCATCTAATCAATCGTTATCATTTCAAAATTGCTTGCCACTAACTTACTAGGCTATAGCTAATGTTGCCAAGCTACCCTGACCAAGAAGCAGGAAGACACCCAGCACTAGCGCAAGCAGAACGCATGCATTGCATGGCGATCTCAGCGCATGGCTGTTGGAAATTGTCATAACGTTATATATTTCGAGCTATGTGCACCAGTCTGGCCTGCAATAGACTATTTGTCAACAGATAGAGTAGTGTCTAAACAAGTTATTAGCCTACTGGTGTAGGTTTGTGATTAGTAGATAATATCAATTCTAAGGCGGAGTATTGGGTTCATATGCACTGACGTTCAACCCACTAGCTACGTGCCTCAGTCAAGATTCTGAATGCATGATTTCGGGACAAATGGGAAAAGAATGAAGTCGTTATGGCGGGAATTCGAATCGCCGGCTGGACTGGGCTACACAAACCCTATGCTGTGGACCAGATGGGTTCCCGAGTGGCGCATCGGTCTAAGGCAGGGGTGTCAAACTCATTCCACGGAGGGCCTAGTGTCTGCAGGTTTTTGGTTTTTCCTTTCAATAAAGCCCTAGACAACCAGGTGTGGGGAGTTCCTAACTAATTAGTGATGTTAATTCATCAATCAAGTACAAGGGAGGAGCGAAAACCCGCAGACACTCGGCCCCCCGTGGAATGAGTTTGACACCTGTGGTCTAAGGCACTGCATCTCAGTGCTAGAGGCGTCACTACAGACTCTGGTTCGATTCCAGGCTGTATCGCAACCGGCCGTGATTGGGAGTCCCATAGGGTGGCGCACAATTGGCCCAGCGTAGTTAGGGTTTGGCTGGGGTAGGCCTTCATTGTAAATAAGAATTAGTTCTTAACCGACTTGCTTAGTTAAATAAATGTAAAATGCACAGGACTTGGAGATGGCAATGGATATTTCTCTGCAGGCCTATTATAGCATACTAATGTGATGAGTTCAAGCCGGTTCAAGCCCATGTAGGCCTAGCCCATTTACTATTACCTAGAGCTATCCAAAACACAATCTTCATAGTCGTGAAAAAATGAAAAATTACGTTCATTATTTATAAACTAGACATCACTGCAGGGTTAACCTAAAGTAGCACGCGTTATTGAAACTGCATTGGCAGGCCTGGCCTATCAATCAGCCTACAAAATATCTCAGTGTAGTCCTAGAATTGAGGTTACTTTTCGCTGAACAGTAGTTCATTTCCTGTCCAACATTTCCATCTAGTGAAGAATTGTTGAATCACATTCAATCGAATGTTAGGATGGAGAAAGCTATACAAAGCAGGATTGCCTAAACCAGGGGTGTCAAACCCATTCCATGGAGGGCCTAGTGTCTGCAGGTTTTTGATTTTTCCTTTCAATGAAGCCCTAGACAACCAGGTGTTGGAAGTACCTTACTAATTAGTGACCTTAATTCATCAATCAAGTACAAGGGTGAAGCGAAACCCCCAGGGTCTCTGTGGAATGAGTTTGAAACCTGTGCAGTATATGTTCCAAATAAATGTCACTTGGAAACAGCTTAAGCAAATGCGGCTACTTTGTTGTTATTCTGGCTGCACTTTTTGACTGTAAATTAGCCGTAGTTGGTTAGCTAGCAAGTAAGGAATAAGAACGTCGGCAGCAAGTATGGCAATGGTACATTTAGAACAAACGACTGGGTCGCATCCATAGATACAGAAACTGAACGACTGCGTCACATCTCTAGCAACCGAACCTATAAAACGAACAACCAGCCGGCTTGGTTAGCAGTTAACTGGACATTTTTATCAAATGGATGATTTAAGTTGGTTGGTCAGCTATTTTCCACAAACAACGTTTTTTTTTTTTTTTTTTAAAGTTCGTTATATACAAAGGGCCTAACCTCATTGAAATGATGTTCACCTCACTCATCTCTTCCATTGTCCCAGCTAATGCGTTCTGTATAACAAAGGCTTCTGTGTCATTTACATCCACTAAATATGTATTAGACATTCACAGGACTATAACATTCGGAATGCTGTGAAGTGCTTCCTTGCCACTCACAGTTTTAGCCTATAATTGAAAAGCAGATAAACAGGGGACTGTTTTATAAATGCTTTTTTCCTTGCCTGTGTATCGTTTAGGCCAGGGGTGTCAAACCCATTCCATGGAGGGCCTAGTGTCTGCAGGTTTTTGATTTTTCCTTTCAATGAAGCCCTAGACAACCAGGTGTTGGAAGTACCTTGCTAATTATTGACCTTAATTCATCAATCAAGTACAAGGGTGAAGCGAAACCCCCAGGGTCTCTGTGGAATGAGTTTGAAACCTGTGCAGTATATGTTCCAAATAAATGTCACTTGGAAACAGCTTAAGAAAATGCGGCTACTTTGTTGTTATTCTGGCTGCACTTTTTGACTGTAAGTTAGCCGTAGTTGGTTAGCTAGCAAGTAAGGAATAAGAACGTCGGCAGCAAGTATGGCAATGGTACATTTAGAACAAACGACTGGGTCGCATCCATAGATACAGAAACTGAACGACTGCGTCACGTCTCTAGCAACCGAACCTATAGAACGAACAACCAGCCGGCTTGATTAGCAACCCTAGATTTGTGTCGGGACTATATCTTGTGGAAGGATGAAATAGTGTGAATAAATTCAGCAAAATAACGTTTTTAACGAAAATATGTCAATAATTATTTGAATATGTTGGTAACCTGTGGTATAAAAGTGATAATGCCCTCGAAGCCGATGTTGGAGGGTATATTGGCATGGTTTGGCAAATATTGGCCAAAATATCCTCCAAACACTGGCTTCGAGGGCATAATGAAGCAATAAGGCACGAGGATGTGTGATATATGGCCAAAATACATACCACGGCTAAGGGCTGTAATAACGCAGGACGCAACGTGGAGTGCCTGGATACAGCCCTTAGCCGTGGTATATTGGCCATACTGTATACAACAAACCTCCTATGTGCCTTATTGCTAGTATAAACTGGTTATTACCGCAATTAGAGCAGTAAAAATACATGTTGTGTCATACCCATGGTATAGGTCTTATGTACCACGGCTGTCAGCCAATCAGCATTCAGTGCTTGAAACACCCAGTTTATAATAATTTAAATAGGTCTA
This sequence comes from Salvelinus namaycush, assembly GCF_016432855.1. NCBI lineage: Eukaryota > Metazoa > Chordata > Actinopteri > Salmoniformes > Salmonidae > Salvelinus > Salvelinus namaycush. The sequence continues at coordinate 23,984,224 of NC_052338.1, read as the reverse complement.
TGCAACTTCAAATACAAGTTAAAAATGTGTAACAACATTCATTAATGAACATAGGCCATTAGATTTTGTATAGAAAGTGTGTATAGACTAAATATTGTCTATTTAGCCATGGACATCTCTTGAAATTGGGGCGGCAGCGTAGCCTAGTGGTTAGAGCGTTGGAATAGTAACCAATCGAATCCCGAGCTGACAAGGTTCATAATCTGTCGTTCTGCCCCTGAACAACCCATTGTTCCTAGGCCTTCATTTAAAATAAGAATTTGTTCTGAACTTACTTGCCTAGTTCCGCCTAAAGCCGTCCCTCTAGAAAATGTGTGGGTTAAATTAGTGTTCCGCATTGCCACTGCAGGGCGCCTTTTAACCAGTTATCACATCAATTAAAATAATTAGATTACATAATTTTCTTTTCCAAGTAGACTTTATTGAAAACATATACAAAAGTTAAAAGTCCACAATGACAATAAATGAGAAAGTTTGTTACAATCCAAAATAGTGAGCATCACAAGCGTATGTGGGCATAGGGTACTTCAAATAACAGTTTTGAGGTTTTCAGAATTGAGGTTGCCCAAATATTCCAGCAAATTGCTGTCTATGGTTCCAAATTCATACAGTGTATACCTACATAGTTTATTGAAAATAATGCAATTAATATTATTCACTGCAGCATAGCTAGTAGTGCTCATTTACAATGTGTTTTTTTAATGGTATATTTACCAAAGGAGTTGCTTTGTGACTGAACTGACTTTTGAAATATATAGCCTTCTCTGCCAGGGCTTTGCTAAAGGTTGTGGTGAAGTGTTCAAGTAGGTGTACTACTCTCATCTAGTGGTTAATCATATTACATGCAGTTACAGTGTAGGCCATAAACCAGGCATATTGCACATGTCAAGACCGAATATGCCTACTGAAATGGTATTATAAACAATAAAAAAAATGGGGAATTGATTTTGGCAAACCAACTAGAACTACATTGTATTAGGCCTTTGATTGAATCAAGCTTTAAAGCTGTAATCCTTGATGGTAAAACTTTCAGGTACATTTGCGGTATTACAACAACAAAGAAGTTACTGCAAAACAACAAACACTTGTCTATTTCCATCGGGCATCATTGCACACGCCATAAAACAGCAGAACTATACTCCAATTGGTTTTTACCATGCTGGGTGACGCTCCTCACCTCTGCTTCATCAACAAAACAGATTCCATCTATGGGTTGATAGATTTGTGTAAGTATTTATTAAAAAACTAAGATTTTTAGTTTGTAATGTAACGGTCATACCCACATTCAATTACTTTCTAAATGTGATCCGTTACAGTTACCTGCAAAACATTTTAAATCAGTAACATAACTTTTGGATGACCCAAACTCAGTAACGTAATCTGATTGATTACCTTCAGTTACTTTTGGATTACTTTTCCCTTAAAGAGGCATTAGAAGTCAAAAAGGATCCATCAAATGCATTTGGTATTTCATCATAGTGGTCTCTGATTTATGATTGGACTCACTCAACTTAACTTAAACTTAAACTTGCGACTTTTTCCGATGCTGAATTGAATGTCGTTGAGAAAACAGAAAGATGTGAACAACAAAAAAATTCACAAACATTCATCTAGTTTTTCACAAGTAATGGAGGGGGGTTCCCTAATAATGACAAATAATACATTTGAGTTAAATTAGACAACCGCATGCGTCATGGCGCATCGATATGTTTTTTGTTACTGTTGACAATAGACGAGGAAACCAGGTTCCTTACTTTTTTGTGTGTGTAATATTTGCAACATTTTAATTTAATATCATTTTCTCACTATCCACGTTATGGCGACATATGCCAGGGGCTTTATGCGTAAAAGTGCATATTTTGCATAGCACACTAAAAATTAGGGGTTCAACAAGGGTTCTTCTAAGATCCTCAAAGTTCTTCGAAGAACCTTAATGTTTTTCGAAAGAACCCCATAGCAGGTGGGGTTCATCGAGGAATCTAGAATAAAAAGAAACGCACACCTATTTAGGCGAGGTGCTGGCTAGCGGAGTAGAAAACTTAAAAATAAAGGAGAGCCGAACACTCTAGGAACTCAGATGCAAAAATGTAATTACCAACGTTTCGACAGCCAAGCTGTCTTCATCAGGGTATAATCACAAACACTGCTGGAGTTAGGGGTTTGACAAGGGTTCTTCTAAGATCCTCAAAGTTCTTCGAAGAACCTTAGTGTTTTTGGAAAGAACCCCATAGCAGGTGGGGTTCTTCGAGGAACCTCCTTCGTTGGTGGAGGTTCTTGCAGGAGCTGCCCAACTGAAACATTTGGATTTGAAAGGACAGCAGGTGCAGGCACTTATATGAAACATTTCAATTGTATGATCTAAATATATATTGTTTTATGATGATACCATCTATCTTTTAATATTTGTGAAAATCTTTCTAAATCTGAAAATGGACACGATTCATTGGATATCAATCAACAAAGAGGTAAGAACATGTATGCTATAAGAATATGTTGAAGGCCAGCTGTATTGGGTGCAGATACAGACGAGGAGATATACAAAGGTATGTCAGCAGATCACTTGCATTATCATCCTCCATTACCTCTTCAATGAAAATCCCATAGACCTCTACATTATGGACAAGGCATGTGTATGAAAACCATTATCAAAACTGCTTTTTTCATTCACATTTACCACAAAAACCAAGGTATAAATACTGTCGTATGCATGTTTTCTTAATCATCGTTATAATTATTATGTTTTGATTCACAGACCATTCCTACACCTCTGATGAGTATAACAGGAAACCTGTTCGATCCCCGTGCACTGTAAAATCATTCTGGCTATGGATACGGAGAACATCAACAAGCCAGAGGATATACCCATTGGACTTGGGGCTCTGCTGGGAGTCTACCTACAATTTCGATTTTTGTATTCTGCTTTGCCACTAAAATCATAATAAACACTAACATCTAAAATATTGTGTTATTGTTGTTTTTGTTATGTGTGTTATTAATCATATTAATATTAGGGGAGGGGGGTAGTTCAAAAATGAACCCCAAAAGGTTATTGAAAAGGTTCTCCGAGGATCCATTAAAATGGTTATTTTAAGAACTTGTAGGGGTTCCCCAACAGTTTCCATTTGAAGAACCTCTAATGGATACTCCGGGAACATTTTATTTTTTAGAGTGCAGTTCTTCGTCGTGGCTTAGCTTCCTGTGTTATTTAATAGGATATAGGCCGAGGCTATTTTCTTCAAATACAGGTTCAACCTGTGTAACAACATACATTCAAAAACATAGGCCATTATATTTTCTATAGGAAAAAAGTGTATAGACCTAAATATTGTCTATTTAGCCATGGATATCTCTTGATTGGTGCCTGGAAAAAACATGAGAATATACAGGACTGGGCAAAAACGAATTGAATCAACGTTGTTTCCGCGTCATTTCAGCCCCCAAAATATATGTACTGACGTTGAATTAACTTGGAAAACCAACTGGATTTTAGTAATCACTCTAGGGCATTTTTTTTTCTCACCCAACTTCAATCTAAATCCAACGACATTGTGAAATGTTTTGTTGATTTCACGTTGAATTCATGTTAGTTGACAACTCAACCAAATAGAGGTCAGACAGACGCCCAGTGGGTCGCTTTTTAACCAGTTATCGTATAAATTAAAATAATTCGATATCATTTTATTTTCCAAGTAGACTTTATTGAAAACATATATACAAGTTTAAAAAGCACAACGATAATAGGTGAAAAAAAGTTTGTTACAATCCAAAATAGTGAGCATCACAAGCGTATGTGGGCAAAGGGTACTTCAAATAACAGTTAAGTGGTGGGTCGGCAAAACGAGGAGCAACGCTGGGTCTGGAGTGGATCAGATAGGAGGGCTCAGCACACATGCACATCTTCTTGATATGCCTTACATCACCATCACCAATGAGTCCGTGGACTGTGGTTGCCACTGTCGTGTAGCTGGGGTAACCGTCACCTGCGCGGGGAACAAGGTTAATCTCCACAGGTGGAGAGTCCCAGCTCATCCTCGTGGTTCCAACTCCTCTCTCCGCGCGCAATGGCGGTTGATCCGTTGGCGCGCTGGACACAACCGCAAATGCAGTGGGTCTTGGGCTCAGACGAGAAGGACTGTCTCTGTTCAAGATGGATTCGATGGAGAAAGGACTACTGAACTTCACCTCGCTTCTCTTCTGGATATGAAGCCTAGTGAGGGTTGGTGTTGTTGAGGTGGCAAAGCGCTCTGATATCTGTTCTGCCTCCATTCGCACTTTGGTGGACAACTCCGGGAACAAGTCCAGTATGCCCTTGAAGTGGCGTCTTGCCATCTTCGCTGTAATTGGACTCTCGTCGACTTTCCAGAAATTCTTCTTTGAGTGTGGCAAATATGGACTAACTGGAACCTGAAATAGATAAACAAGATAAACAAATTAATGTCTATTAATCTCAGGGTGGTTGAATCAAGCATACAATAAGTACTGTCTGATACGGTTGATATAATTGTTGTGGACATACCTTGACAAAACAATCGTTGGATGATAAGCAGACCCTGATGTTGTTCTCGATGCCTTTTCTGTCTCCTGAGAGGAAAGCTCCCAACTTGTCCATCAACTGCAAATGATAACACTCCATATTAGCACTCGTCATTAATTAAGCACCAGTAATTCCTTTTCAGATCAACATTGAAATGACACCCTGGGTGATAAAATATATTGGTTTTACCTGACTAAATGTGAGCATCTTGTCTGGAGAGTCCTGAATGACATAAGCAATCAGTCCCAGATAGGTTGTGCTCTTCTTCTTGCCATAACGTTGGTTCTTCCTTCGCTGAACAACGTTGGACGGAGCCTGTGGAGGTAGGAGAGTTCCCATGATGTTCTCTGTCGTGTTCTGCATCTTTGACGGACCCTGTGGAGGTAGGAGAGTTCCCATGATGTTATCTGTCGTGTTCTGCATCTTTGACGGAGCCTGTGGAGGTAGGAGAGTTCCCATGATGTTCTCTGTCGTGTTCTGCATCTTTTTCGTTGTAGAGTTCTTCTCACACCAAGTCACACACAGAGCACTGATATCAGGACCTTCTCAGATGAACTGTTAACCTGGAATGATGCAGTTCCAGACCTCTGGATATATGTCCTGCTAGAACAATAGGACAAAGGAAGGTGCGCATTCTACATTAACTAGGCCTATAGGACCTTTTCATACTGAGAGAAGGTGTTAAACGGCGGGGCGGGGCGCTGAGGGGGGTCATGTAGAGTTTGTCATTCTCTTTAGGATTTTCTTATTTTTAGATTACCATGGTTCGACTATAATTTTCGTTATTATGAAATAATCAGTTATATGACAAACGTGCGGCCTGTTTACTCAAAATGCGGATATTGTCCAGTACTAGGTCATGCGTTGTGTATGCTTTATTTGTTCCCCATTATAAGTCGGTAGAGTCCCACTGTTGCCCTGGCATGATTTAAGACTTTTAACCCCTTGTGAACATTGTGTGGTTACAGACTTCTGGTTTGTACCATTGGATTCGTCTAGTGTGTCTGGGTCAACCATTAGTCTATCTGATTAACTGAGCTAGAGCGGTGATGGTGAGACACTGAGTCTTTTTTGTTGTTGACAAAAACGTATGTAGAGTCAGAATTAAAAGCTATTAAAAGTTATCTATGTAAAGTTGACACTCTCACGAACATTCATGCAGCATGCTTTAATCAATTAGGCTCACAAACTACAGAAGAGTAATTAGTAGGTAAGGGGTTCTTCATAGAAGATCATAGGATATCCTAGAACATAGTGTCTATAATATTGTAATAAGCTCAAATAGTTGCTGTCACAAATCCTTAACTCCCAACAACAAAACTCCACACAGTTGTCACTGACTATAGTCATCTCCGTCTGAGCAAACCATTTCTGTACTTACAGCATTCGGGAAAAAATCATTTGTATCAGATTTTTGCTTTGGCTGACCTTTTTTAAAATGTATTGACATTTGTCAATGAAACTCATGAATGCAATTATTTTGTCTGTGCAGTTGTAGCTAACTGGTGGTGAAGGCGTATGAGTATTTCCTTTGATAACAAATTCTTTGAAAGTGGCCCATGTAGCAGTACCTTAATAAATCTTTCACTAAGACTTTCATCTTCTTTGACATAACTGTACTCTACCAGCCCTGGCTATGTGTCTATTGTGTATTGATTCTGTAACATTACTGTGTGATTTTATTGCACTTTTAAAATACATAATCAAGCAATTTATTGGTCATTCACAGTCAGAAAACAATCTAAATAAATCAAATCTATAAAAGCCATTCTTCTTAGAGTAAGGTGTACACTCCAACATCCACAGTCACAGCACTCACCACCATGTCCCCCTCCAACATTTTAGTTTTCTAACCTTGAAGACAGAGGGGGTTGATGTGATGGGGAGAGAGAGAGACTACTATTAACCAGACATTGAACACTGAGGCCTTTAATCATAGGACATATTAAATGTATGTATGGGTGTTTAATATATAGTTGACATATTTTACATATACAATAGTAGTAGGTCTAAGTAATGATATTATGTTTAAATATACAGTATATTTAGCTACATATGTTTAGTAACATGATGTAAATGTAAACCCAGGATAGCCTTCTCCTTTGCTGAACAGTTCTGATTCACAAACTTTCTCACTATATAGACTCCACTGTCCTGTAGTTCTCCGTGTTAAGTGACTGTGACTGTTAACATGGGGAGAGGAATGTACAACCACGTTGCCAAGTTGGGCTCCATAAAACACCCTGTTTTATTAATCCAACTGAGATGCAGGGGAGTAGGTGTGTCCAAACCTTTGACTGGTAATGTGTATATATACAGTACCAGTCAAAAGTTTGGACACACCTACTCATTTAAGGGTTTTTTATTTTTATTTTTTATTTCTACATTGTAGAATAATAGTGAATACATCAAAACTATGAAATAACACATGGAATCATGTATTAACCAAAAAGTGTTAAACAAATCAAAATCGATTTTATATTTGAGATTCTCAACCAGCTTCATGAGGTAGTCACCTGGAATGCGTTTCAAATAACAGGTGTGTTTTGCTAAAAGTTAATTTGTGGAATTTATTTCCTTATTAATGCGTTTGAGCCAATCAGTTGTGTTGTGACAAGGTAGGGGTGGTATACAGAAGATAGCCATATTTGGTGAAAGACCAATTCCATATTATTGCAAGAACAGCTAAAATAAGCAAAGAGAAACGACAGTCGCTACTTTAAGACATGAAGTTCAGTCAATGCGGAAAATGTCAAGAACCTTGAAAGTTTCTTCAAGTGCAGTCGCAAAAACTATCAAGCTCTATGATGAAACTGGCTCTCATGAGGACCACCACAGGAAAGGAAGACCCAGAGTTACCTCTGCTGCAGGGGATAAGTTCATTAGAGTTACCAGCCTCAGAAATTGCAGCGCAAATAAATGCGGAAATCCGTCCTTTGGTCTGATGAGTCCAAATTCGCGATTTTTGGTTCCAAGCACCGTGTCTTCGTGAGACGTAGAGTAGGAGAACAGATGATCTCTGCATGTATGGTTCCCACCATGAAGCATGGAGGAGGAGGTGTGATGGTGTGGGGGTGCTTTGCTGGTGACACTATCAATGATATATTTAGAATTCAAGGCACACTTAACCAGCACGACTACCACAGCATTCTGCAGCGATACACCATCCCATCTGGTTTGCGTTTAGTGGGACTATGCATTCCAGGTGACTACCTCATGAAGCTCATGTGATACAGCCAGTCCCTGGCTGTATCACATCCAGCTGTGATTGGGAGTCCCATAGGGCAAAACACAAATGGCCCAGCAATGTCTGGTTAGGCTGTCATTGTAAATACAAATTTGTTCTTAACTGACTTGACTAGATTAAATAAAGGTTACATTTAAGAAAGTAAAACATATATTATCAGGTAGAACAGAAAACCAGCAGGCTCTTGACCTCGCGGGGGAGGAGTTGAGTACACCTGGTTTAGACCCCTGTCCCTAAAGACAAACAAACGGTGAAAAAAAATGTTAATAATCTGTGGATGGGTCGGGGTAAGGTCAAAGCTGTGATTTCCAAACGTTCCAATGTGAAAAACGATTTACTGCATGTGAATGGTACAGGTAGCCTCATCAGTAAGCCTTTTTTCCCTGGACAATGGAACTGATAGGCCTAAATGGGGGAGAATAATTGGACTATAGGTAGGGCCTTTAGGCTCCAGTTTTTGTGGAAAATAGTAGTCTAGCCACATTAAATAATCCCTGGGATAAATATTTAGTAGACTGGATAAAGTATGTTTATAATTTATTCCGTATCGGCTTACAAAACCAAAATTACATATTAAATTAACTTCAAATGTATATTGTTTTCAAACGATTTAGACTACTAGCTATATGTAGAAGGAAGGTTTTAAAAAACAGCGTCGTTAATCTCATGTAAGGCTTATCTATTACAGTCTAATACAGTTATTTGAGTAAAACGAAAGAAAATAAACAGCCTATTTGAACCAACAATATTGAAAGCTTACTCGATGATTACAAAACAACATGGACTGCACTGACTGTTTTATCAAATGACATGTGAATTATAAGACGTGCTTACAAAGATGTCCTGAACTTCAGGGATAGATCTTGCATTGAGAATTTCGACCATTATTGTTTTAAAATAACCATATAATGAATCAATGAAACACAAAAAACATTGTTTTAATTAAAAACCACGAGGATCCAGTTAAGTCTGAGGGACATTTCCTCCTCAGGGCCCCGCCCCGCTGTTTCCCACCTTCTCCTGGTATGAAAAGGTCCTATAGGCATAGTTAACCTGGAATGCACACCTGTAGGTGTAGTTGTACCCTGTGCCTACATATGCTTATGATGATCACCGTTTAACATGGTAAAAAACGTTTTTCACTTCTCATTATGCACCTTTAAGTCGTTTTTGTCTCATTATAGTGTATAACAACTTAATAAGCTACTTTTACCCATTCATATGCTCCCATCCCTGATTAAATTGGTAACATTTTTATATACATTGTTATTCTATAACCTTGACAATGTCAATGTATGCGTTTCAGTAGACAATGTCAATGTATGCGTTTATAAATGTCTGTTGACACAGTTTGAACCTCTCATTTAAAGAAAACATCTAAGAAAAACTTGGACATTTGTAGCCAGCTGGTGTTTTTTCTTACAGGTTGATGTTATATTTCGTAGACATAGAAATCAGATTCGTTCTTTGTTCAAATCTAATTCGCAATAAAAGTAGGATGGTCCTAATCTGATTATATGATAATTTGGGTATCTATACAAAAACGAAGTTCAATGTAAGACCTAAGGTTCAATGGCTACAATATCAAGGAAAGGGCAGATTTAAAAACTTTTGATTCATCACCTCATGTCTTATTGTAGTCATTATGTTTTGTACTCTTTAAGAATTTATTTATAAAATGTTTTTTTTCTTTCATTCTACCTAAATAACTGGACATTTTTATCAAATGGATGATTTAAGTTAAGTCAGCTATTTTCCACAAACAACGTTTTTTTTTTATTTAAAGTTCGTTATTAACAAAGTATGTATAACAAAGGCTTCTGTGTCATTTGCATCCACTAAATATGTATTAGACATTCACAGGACTATAACATTCGGAATGCTGTGAAGTGCTTCCTTGCCACTCACAGTTTTAGCCTATAATTGAAAAGCAGATAAACAGGGGACTGTTTTATAAATGCTTTTTTCCTTGCCTGTGTATCGTTTAGGCAATCCTGCTTTGTATAGCTTTCTCCATCCTAACATTCGATTGAATGTGATTCAACAATTCTTCACTAGATGGAAATGTTGGACAGGAAATGAACTACTGTTCAGCGAAAAGTAACCTCAATTCTAGGACTACACTGAGATATTTTGTAGGCTGATTGATAGGCCAGGCCTGCCAATGCAGTTTCAATAACGCGTGCTACTTTAGGTTAACCCTGCAGTGATGTCTAGTTTATAAATAATGAACGTAATTTTTTTAATTCATTTTTTCACGACTATGAAGATTGTGTTTTGGATAGCTCTAGGTAATAGTAAATGGGCTAGGCCTACATGGGCTTGAACCGGCTTGAACTCATCACATTAGTATGCTATAATAGGCCTGTAGAGAAATATCCATTGTCATCTCCAAGTCCTGTGCATTTTACATTTATTTAACTAAGCAAGTCAGTTAAGAACTAATTCTTATTTACAATGATGGCCTACCCCAGCCAAACACTAACTACGCTGGGCCAATTGTGCGCCACCCTATGGGACTCCCAATCACGGCCGGTTGCGATACAGCCTGGAATCGAACCATGGTCTGTAGTGACGCCTCTAGCACCGAGATGCAGTGCCTTAGACTGATGCGCCACTCGGGACCCCATCTGGTCCACAGCATAGGGTTTGTGTAGCCCAGTCCAGCCGGCGATTCGAATTCCCGCCACAACGACTTCATGCTTTTCCCATTTGTCCCGAAATCATGCATTCAGAATCTTGACTGACGCACGTAGCTAGTGGGATGAACGTCAGTGCATATGAACCCAATACTCCGCCTTAGACCTACCGGTATTATCAGCCCAGATTTTATCAGCAGGAAAACGACTGGTGAGTAAACTACTAATCACAAACCTACACCAGTAGGCTAATAACTTGTTTAGACACTACTTTATCTGTTGACAAATAGTCTATTGCAGGCCAGACTGGTGCACATAGCTCGAAATATAACGTTATGACAATTTCCAACAGCCATGCGCTGAGATCGCCATGCAATGCATGCGTTCTGCTTGCGCTAGTGCTGGGTGTCTTCCTGCTTCTTGGTCAGGGTAGCTTGGCAACATTAGCTATAGCCTAGTAAGTTAGTGGCAAGCAAGTTTGAAATGATAACGATTGATTAGATGGCGACTGAACTTGAGATTGTATAGAGTTCTCAATCACGACTAATCGAATGCGGCCGATGCAGACAGACTAAACATGATTCCACATGTCTCTTGTTCTGTTATCTCCTTTTGTCGAAGTAGCAACAATGCGATACAATGTAACGTTTGAGTGGAAGGATCGTGTAATGTCTTGCTACTTTGTAACCACCATGTAGACAACATTCTGTCACAATCTATAATGGGCTATGGACATTTGTAGCATTGTTGCAATCATTGAAGGCAGAAGTAGGGCAGTTCTTGCAGGTTATTTTATTCTTCAACCATGAAACTAACGTCGATAGTAAGTAAGGTCATTCCATATGATTCAATCACTTTCTGACTGCATCCCTTTTGATTTGAACGAAACTTTCCGTAGGCCAACATGTTTTCCCCATAGTAGAAGTGGTCACAAATATACTTTTTGGACCTGAATGCCAAAACATTCCGGAGATAGGTGCTCAAAGTTGACCCATTATCAATACCCCATCCATGTCTTCATCACTGAAAAAGATAAATGGTTGATATCATTTGAAAGCTGACAAACAGGCTTGTTAAACTGTTTTATGATTTATATAAAAATATAATTTTGTCATTTTTTTTACTTTAACAGCAATTATCAAAAAAAGTGTACAAAACATTTTTAAAAACCTGCTCTTTCCATCACATAAATTGACCAGGTGAAAGGTATGACCCCTAATTGATGCCACTGATTAAATCCACTTCAAACAGTGTAGATGAAGGGGAGGAGACGGGTTAAAGAAATATATATTTTTATGTCTTGAGACAATTGAGACATGGATTGTGTGTGTGCGCCATTCAAAGTGTGAATGGGCAAGACAAAATATTTGAGTTTGTGTCAAGACCTGCGACGATGCTGGGTTTTTCATGCTGAACAGTTTTCCGTGTGTATCAAGAATGGTCCACCACCCAAAGGACATCCAGCCAATTTGACACAACTGTGGGAAGCATTGGATTGAACATGGGCCAGCATCCCTGTGGAATGCTTTCGACCCCTTGGACTATGCCCCGACGAATTGAGGCTATTTTGAGGGTAAAGGGGAGGTTGTAGCTTGGACCCTATTTTACATAAACTGAGGTGTTTGTTGTGCCTGCCATCAGTTGAGACATGGCATACTCTTAAATACAGGGTGGGTGTCATGTTTTGGTTAATAAATGTACTAACATTTTAAATGGTACCTCAAAGATGTTTTTAGGTCCACACATCAGAGAATGTTGGCTTGAGTGGGGATATCCATTGTTATAAATTCAACTGTCAATCTTCCATAGGAAACTGATTGAGATAATAGAAATATAGACAATAGAATAAACATTCCCATTCAAATTGACATTTGAAAATGGGTGGACCAGCGGCCATCTTTCTGGTAGTAATTGGAAGTTAAAGTTTCAATTCAATTTAAATGTCAATGGTTTACCAGCTAAATTTCAAGGGTCTGAAAGGATAGGCCTATGAATTCGATTTATATGATTTAACTGACAACCACCTTGTATTCAGCAGTATACTGTGTCTCAACCGATGATGGATGGGCACAACACAAACATTTAAGATGATGTCAAATAGGGTATAAGCTACAATATTTGTGAAAATGAGAGGTGACCATAACACTTCTACTGGTTTCCCCTGTAATGATCCAATATGCCTTATCATCTTGAGTGTAGGTTATTGTCACGTCCTGACCAGAGTTCTTATGTGTTGTGCTTGTTTTAGTGTTGGTCAGGACGTGAGCTGGGTGGGCATTCTATGTTGTGTGTCTAGTTTGTCTGTTTCTGTGTTCAGCCTAATATGGTTCTCAATCAGAGGCAGCTGTCAATCGTTGTCCCTGATTGAGAATCATATATAGGTGGCTTGTTTTGTGTTGGGATTTTGCGGGTGGTTGTTTTCTGTGTCAGTGTTTGTGCCACACGGGACTGTGACGGTTAGTTTGTTTTGTTATTTTGTAATTGTATATTGTTTTCATGTTATTAAATCATGGAAACTTACCACGCTGTACATTGGTCCTCCGATCCTTCTCGCCTCTCCTCGTCCGATGAGGAGGACGAAATAGACTGCCGTTACAGAACCACCCACCAAACTCGGACCAAACAGCGTGGCTACGGGCAGCGACAGCAGTGACAGCAGCGGCAGCAGGAGCAGAGAAAGGAGGAATGGACATGGGAAGACGTTTTGGACGGCAAGGGTTGCTACACATGGGAGGAGATCCTGGCTGGAAAGGATCGCCTCCCATGGGAACAGCTGGAGGCAGCTAGGAGAGCAGAGGCAACCGGAGAGAGGAACCGGCGTTATGAAGGTACGCGGCTAGCACGGAAACCCGAGAAGAAATCGCAAACATTTCTTGGGGGGGGCTAAAGGGTAGTGTGGCGAAGGCAGGTAGGAAACCTGCGCCCACTTCCCATGCTTACCGTGGAGAGCGGGAGTATGGGCAGACACCGTGTTATGCGGAAGAGCGCACGGTGTCTCCTGTACGTGTGCATAGCCCGGTGCGGGTTATTCCACCTCCCCGCACTGGCCGGGCTAGATTGAGCATTGAGCCAAGTGCCATGAAGCCGGCTCAACATATCTGGCCTCCAGTACGTCTCCTCAGGCCGGTGTACATGGCACCAGCCTTACGTATGGTGTCCCCGGTTCGCCAACACAGCCCAGTGCGGGTTATTCCACCTCCCCGCACTGGTCGGGCTACGGGGAGCATTCAACCAGGTAAGGTTGGGCATGCTCGGTGCTCAAGGGAGCCAGTACGCCTGCACGGTCCGGTATATCTGGCGCCACCTTCCCGCCCCAGCCCAGTACCACCAGTGCCTACACCACGCACCAGGCTTCCAGTGCGTCTCCAGAGCCCTGTTCCTGCTCCCCGCACTAGCTTTGAGGTGCGTGTCTCCAGCCCAGTACTACCAGTTCCGGTACCACGCACCAGGCCTATAGTGCGCCTCGAGAGTCCAGTGTGCCCTGTTCCTGCTCCCCGCACTAGCCTTGAGGTGCGTGTCTCCAGTCCGGTACCACCAGTTCCGGCACCACGCACCAGGCCTACTGTGCGCCTCAGCAGGTCAGAGTCGTCCGTCTGCCCAATGCCGCCTGCACTGCTCGTCTGCTCAACGCCGTCTGAGCTGCCTGCCTGCCCAGCGCCGTCTGAGCCATCCATCTGCCCAGCGCCGTCTGAGCCATCCGTCTGCCCAGCGCCGTCTGAGCCATCCGTCTGCCCAACGCCGCCTGCACTGCTCGTCTGCCCAGCGCCGTCTGAGCTGCCTGCCTGCCCAGCGCCGTCTGAGCCATCCGTCTGCCCAGCGCCGTCTGAGCCATCCGTCTGCCCAGCGCCGTCTGAGCCATCCGTCTGCCCAGCGCCGTCTGAGCCGCCCGTCTGCCCAGCGCCGTCTGAGCCGCCCGTCTGCCCAGCGCCGTCTGAGCCGCCCGTCTGCCCAGCGCCGTCAGAGCCGCCCGTCTGTCCTGAGCCGTCAGAGCCGCCCGTCTGTCCCGAGCCGTCAGAGCCGCCCGTCTGTCCCGAGCCGTCAGAGCCGCCCGTCTGTCCCGAGCCGTCAGAGCCGCCCGTCTGTCCCGAGCCGTCAGAGCCGCCCGTCTGTCCCGAGCCGTCAGAGCCGCCCGTCTGTCCCGAGCCGTCAGAGCCGCCCGTCTGTCCCGAGCCGTCAGAGCCGTCCGTCAGTCAGGAGCCGCTAGAGCCGTCCGTCAGTCAGGAGCCGCCAGAGCCGCCAGCCAGTCAGGAGCCGCCAGCTAGTCAGGAGCCGCTAGAGCCGCCAGCCAGTCAGGAGCCGCCAGAGCCGCCAGTCAGGAGCCGCCAGAGCCGCCAGCCAGTCAGGAGCCGCCAGAGCCGCCAGCCAGTCAGGAGCCGCCAGAGCCGCCAGCCAGTCAGGAGCCGCCAGAGCCGCCAGCCAGTCAGGAGCCGCCAGAGCCGCCTGCCAGTCATGAGCTGCCCTCCAGTCATGAGCTGCCCTCCAGTCACGAGCTGCCCTCCAGTCACGAGCTGCCCTCCAGTCATGAGCTGCCTTCCAGTCATGAGCCGCCAGCCAGTCAGGAGCTGCCAGAGCTGCCCTCCAGTCATGAGCTGCCCTCCAGTCATGAGCTGCCCTCCAGTCATGAGCTGCCCGCCAGTCATGAGCTGCCCTCCAGTCATGAGCTGCCCTCCAGTCATGAGCTGCCTTCCAGTCATGAGCCGCCAGCCAGTCAGGAGCTGCCAGAGCTGCCCTCCAGTCATGAGCTGCCCTCCAGTCATGAGCTGCCCTCCAGTCATGAGCTGCCGCCAGTCATGAGCTGCCCTCCAGTCATGAGCTGCCTTCCAGTCATGAGCTGCCCTCCAGTCATGAGCTGCCCTCCAGTCATGAGCTGCCTTCCAGTCATGAGCTGCCTTCCAGTCATGAGCTGCCCTCCAGTCATGAGCTGCCCGCCAGTCATGAGCTGCCCGCCAGTCATGAGCTGCCCTCCAGTCATGAGCTGCCCTCCAGTCATGAGCTGCCTTCCAGTCATGAGCCGCCAGCCAGTCGGGAGCTGCCAGAGCTGCCCTCCAGTCATGAGCTGCCCGCCAGTCATGAGCTGCCGCCAGTCATGAGCTGCCCGCCAGTCATGAGCTGCCCTCCAGTCTTGAGCTGCCCTCCAGTCATGAGCTGCCTTCCAGTCATGAGCTGCCCTCCAGTCATGAGCTGCCTTCCAGTCATGAGCTGCCTTCCAGTCATGAGCTGCCTTCCAGTCATGAGCTGCCTTCCAGTCATGAGCTGCCCTCCAGTCATGAGCTGCCTGCCAGTCATGAGCTGCCCGCCAGTCATGAGCTGCCCGCCAGTCATGAGCTGCCCGCCAGTCATGAGCTGCCCGCCAGTCATGAGCTGCCTTCCAGTCCGGAGCTGCCCTTCAGTCCAGAGCTGCCTCTCTGTCCGGAGCTGCCCTTCAGTCCGGAGTTGCCCCTCTGTCCTGAGCTGCCCCTCTGTCCTGAGCTGCCCCTCTGTCCTGAGCTACCTCTCTGTCCTGAGCTACCTCTCTGTCCTGAGCTACCTCTCTGTCCTGAGATACCTCTCTGTCCTGAGCTGTCTCCTAAATCATGTGGGGGCCTTTTGGAGGATTCCTAGGCCAAGGTCGGGGGCGAGGGTCGCCACTCAAAGGACGCTAAGGAGGGGGACAAAGACAGTGGTGTCCTCGTCCTGCGCCGGAGCCGCCACCGCGGACAGATGCCCACCCAGACCCTCCCCTTGAGTTTTAGGGGTGCGTTCGGAGTCCGCACCTCA
Source organism: Salvelinus namaycush (assembly GCF_016432855.1). Lineage (NCBI taxonomy): Eukaryota > Metazoa > Chordata > Actinopteri > Salmoniformes > Salmonidae > Salvelinus > Salvelinus namaycush. Next base: position 23,968,047 of record NC_052338.1, on the reverse strand, counting down.
GGAGGGGGGTACTGTCACGTCCTGACCAGAGTTCTTATGTGTTGTGCTTGTTTTAGTGTTGGTCAGGACGTGAGCTGGGTGGGCATTCTATGTTGTGTGTCTAGTTTGTCTGTTTCTGTGTTCAGCCTAATATGGTTCTCAATCAGAGGCAGCTGTCAATCGTTGTCCCTGATTGAGAATCATATATAGGTGGCTTGTTTTGTGTTGGGATTTTGTGGGTGGTTGTTTTCTGTGTCAGTGTTTGTGCCACACGGGACTGTGACGGTTAGTTTGTTTTGTTATTTTGTAATTGTATATTGTTTTCATGTTATTAAATCATGGAAACTTACCACGCTGTACATTGGTCCTCCGATCCTTCTCGCCTCTCCTCGTCCGATGAGGAGGACGAAATAGACTGTCGTTACAGTTATACAGCTGGAGACTACAATTGACCATTTGGTTGACTTGGGTGTTGAGAGGTCGTACCACTGCGTAAGAGGAGGAGTATGTGGTGCAATTTGTCCTCCAATACAAATTCTGGTGAGTCAAGAGTTGGGCTGTTTCTATGTGCTCTTAAATGGTTTACTTTTTATATTGAAATGTGATCTCTACATATACACATTGCTGCATTTCTTTGGGATTCCAGTGAGAATTGCTTGACCACAACCTCTTCTACACATCCACCACGAGAGGGACCTCACAAGGAAGCTTTACCAAGTGCTTTGGTCCTACCTGTAGAGCCACTGAGAATTCAGCAGCTCCTTGCCCCCTGCATTGCCCCCCTCCCCACCCCTCTCTTTCGAAAGGGTCCACATGACCCCTTGTCCCCATGCCAGAGAAAGGAGCGGTGGTTTCTCCACTCAGTCTAAATGACGTTCGAGATGCCTCCAGACGTCTAGTTGTGGTTGTTTTTGAGGTCTGGTCTTGGCCAGATGCCTGCTGCTCCTCTTAGGACGGGGTCATATTCAGTAGGCACATAATGGTATAAAATCATGTGAAACAGGGAGATACTACCTGAAACTGTACAATGAGAAGCACTTGTTTTTATTTTCTCTTGTGCCCTAATGGAGGGTTTCCCAAACTCTGTCCTCGAACTTGATGATGAGTTGGTTATTTGAATCAGCTGTGTAGTGCTAGGGCAAAAAACAAACTGTGCCGGAGGCCCCAGGACCAAGTTTGGGAAACCCTACCCTAATGAACACAACCCTTTTATTTTAGCCTAATTTAGCCTGTTTCTGCATTTCTACTCTACATTCAGCTCTGTACCTTTCCAATGAGAAACACTTGTTTTCTTTCTCTTAGTACCTAATGAACACAACCTTGTATTTAGTGAAGTTGCTGCTCTACATCTGGTCTTTCAGAAAATAAACAGCGACTTCCACAAAATCAGTGTGTCGTTCCTCATCAAAAAGCACAGGAGGATTTTGACTGTCAGATTGTGTTGGAATTCATTTGTTAGTCAGAAACAAATAAGATTAGTGTCCCTGAAACATTATTTTGTAGAAATATAATTTGATCGGAGAGATTAAGCTAATTGATTGCCCCCAAATTAGTTATTTTAATTTATGGGATCATATAGTATTAATTAAATATAGTACCTAACATCTAATTCGGACCAAACTTCTTCCTATCATTAAGTACGACATGGGGAATTCAATAAACTGATCAAAAGCCACCCACAGACCTCCATGCCAATCCAACCCAAACAACCAGTGTATAGTATCAGTTCTCCTCTATGCCTGACAAGTAGTATGGAGCTGTGGCTTGGAGTATTGCTTCTTCATACTATGACATGTATTCCCTGTGAATCTGGTCGTTCACCCCCCCCCCCCCCCCCCCCACCGTTCAGAGAAATTAGCCATTGAAGTCACTTGCATTATTTACCATAGTAAATGAGTTTGAATTACCAGATATTGCCCACTAGATGCTGCTGTACCTGCCACACCCTTTTATCGATGTTGTCTTTAGTGTTTATTATATAGATCACAACATTTTCTTTGCAACTTTGGGTAGAAAACCAATAGCTTTTGCTCATGATGACAATAAATTGTGTGGTCAACCTCACAATTTAAGCCAGTCCTCCATGAAAGCAATTCAGTTTGTCCTTCTCTTAGGCTAAATCTGTGTCCAGGAAACGGCCCCTGTGTGTGTGGTTTATTCCCTTCAAAAAAGGTCTGGATTAGTTGGACCATTCGTAGTGAACAACTAAACCATTGGGCTACAGCAGTTCTAATGACTTCAATGTTATGGTCTTCAATGGTAAAAGTCCCAAACATACCAATGTATAGTGTTTTGTAATGGTATGAATCAATGTACGCGTGGAAATCTAATCAGCATAATAGAAAAATACCCATCTAATTCCATCTGTTTAATTCATTGTAAATGTCAGTAATGTTTTCTAATAATTTGCCTGCCTGCATCTCTGTCTCTGAGTCTCTCACCAGTTTACCCGTTGCAGCATATCTTTTCCCATTGAATGTAATGTATTGACTTAGGCATCATGAGTCATGACGTTCATCTTTTGCGAACTGCATTTCTTTCATGGAGGACTGGCTTGACCTGTGTGGTTGACCACAACATTTATTTTCACGATGAGCAAAAGCTATTTGTTTTCTCCCCAAAGTTGCAAAGAAAATGTTGTAATCCATTAAATAAACACCAGAAACCAGCAAAACTGACGAAAGGGCATCTAGTGGGCAAAACATGGTACTTTCTCCAACCCTAATCTAGCGCCACTGATTCTAATAAAAACAGTTTGTCCCCAGCGGTGTTAATGGTACTCTCCGTGCGTATAACCAGGCATAACAGGACACTAGGGAGGACCTCCTTTAGGGCTGTGTGGTGTTGGGTGTGTATAAAGCAGGCTGGTATGGTGGTGACGATGATGATGATGATGATGAAGCAATGTCTTAACTAGGCTCTCGTTAGGTGAAGCCAGTTTTGGCCCCCATTTTATAAAATGTTCTTAATTTTTATAGTACATTTCAGTGTATTTATTTTGTAAAATATGAGAACATTTTGTTTATATAATGTTACATGGAGAGGATGGGTGGCTGGGTTAACCCCTTGTGCACCACCATTGGGTTGGCTGCATGTTTGTGAGACTGTTTTACACTACGGAGTCCATGTCTCTCCTTCCTCCCAAAGTGCGCACTTATTCACTTCCCTTCACTGATTTGAAATGACTGATATAAGAAAAATGGTAGAAACTCCCACCAGCCCATGCCTCCACCAATCCAATGCTTTTAGGTTTGTGGGAATTAGTGAACGAGTGCACACTTTAGGAGAAAGGACATATTATTGGGACAACTCTATGCTTGCTGGAAAGGATGTGGAAGTTAAAAAGATTGGATGTAGATGACAAGAAGCTGCCATAGTGAAACGTTCCACGGTGGGGTCAGACTTCCCTGCTGTCATCTCACCAGGATTCATTCAAATTGGCCAGATTGCTGTTATCCAATGTATCAGATTCAGACCTTGGTTCAAAATCAAATACTATTTGAAATCTTTCAAATATGTTGAGCGTTTGCTCTAGTCTGGCTGGAGTGGAAGATGAGCAGGGTTTTGGGACTATTCTATTGGTCCATTAAGCTAGGCAAGCTCAACCAAGTCACATTGAGTAACATGAAAAACAGAGCAGGCTTTTCTAGATAGGTAGGTGGTAACAGGATGTGGTGGTGGAATGGACTTAGTTTTGTAAGTTTTTTGACAACGCTATGGTTTCAGCATGTACACAACACATGCTCCAGGACATTTTGGCTGTTCATGTTTTCTCTGGTTTCACCACAGTCTAATGTCTGACGTCATGCTGTGCAAAGGGTCATTTCCATGTAAAAGCCCCATGAGCACTAACGTGAAGTTCAAATGAAAGCTGACTTTTTAAAATATATTAATTACATATAATTATTTAAACCATTTTCCATCCTAAAAAGGAATAAGCATAGGTTTTGATTTCGGGTTTAACAGATGGAAAAGGGCTCTTATAAAACATCTAGCAGAAAAAGTCTTAAGGTATTAGAAATTCATCAAAACACTAAAATGTTGACGCAAAGACCCCCGCCAGTGCCAACTAATTACAATATTTAGATTTCGTTTTGCAGAAACTATTTGATTCTGTAAATTTAAGTTCATGAGGAGGGAGGATAATGAAAGTTCACAGAAGTAACAAGTAAAGTTAAACCTACCAATTACTTTGTTTTTACTGTTGATAATTTGGTTTAGGATTTATTAAGTAATTAACCTTTTACTGCAGTGGGCTAAATCAGGGTCACACAGAGTGTTTCTTGGTAGTCTTAAACAAATCTACTTTGAAACAAAAGTATACACCTCATACACATGGTTATGGGATCAACAAAAAGAAGACACCTGTACCATGTCAGATATAGAGTTTAAATACATTTTGAGTTTGCATCCCAATATTACACGTTATATACATCACAGAAGATCAAAATATAACAAAACCATTTGACATTTAAACACCAGATTTTGGCGTGTTTTTAAATATAGAAATATGTAACATTCCACCCATGCAACTAGGAATTCATAGTAGTCACACACCACAGTTGGGCCACCTGCTACTGTACTCCCTTCCACTGGCAGCTCAATGTTTTCTTTCTCTTTCTGTCGCATGGTGGTCAAAGCAAGAGTGTGAAAACAGTCTGGACAACCCCCTCCCCTCTCTTTCCTTTGTGTCTCGCTCTCTCTCCCCCTGTCTCTTCTCTCTCTCTCGCTCGCTCTCTCTCCCCCTGTCTCTTCTCTCTCTCTCGCTCTCTCTCCCCCTGTCTCTTCTCTCTCTCTCGCTTTCTCTCCCCCTGTCTCTTCTCTCTCTCTCGCTTTCTCTCCCCCTGTCTCTTCTCTCTCTCTCGCTCTCTCTCCCCCTGTCTCTTCTCTCTCTCTCGCTCTCTCTCCCCCTGTCTCTTCTCTCTCTCTCGCTCTCTCTCCCCCTGTCTCTTCTCTCTCTCTCGCTCTCTCTCCCCCTGTCTCTTCTCTCTCTCCCCCTGTCTCTTCTCTCTCTCTCGCTCTCTCTCCCCCTGTCTCTTCTCTCTCTCTCGCTCTCTCTCCCCCTGTCTCTTCTCTCTCTCTCGCTCTCTCTCCCCCTGTCTCTTCTCTCTCTCTCGCTCTCTCTCCCCCTGTCTCTTCGCTCTCTCTCCCCCTGTCTCTTCGCTCTCTCTCCCCCTGTCTCTTCGCTCTCTCTCCCCCTGTCTCTTCGCTCTCTCTCCCCCTGTCTCTTCTCTCTCTCTCGCTCTCTCTCCCCCTGTCTCTTCGCTGTCTCTTCGCTCTCTCTCGCTGTCTCTTCTCTCTCTCTCGCTCTCTCTTCTCTCTCTCTCGCCCTCTCTCCCCCTGTCTCTTCGCTCTCTCTCGCTCTCTCTCCCCCTGTCTCTTCGCTCTCTCTCCCCCTGTCTCTTCTCTCTCTCTCGCTCTCTCTCCCCTTGTCTCTTTGCTCTCTCTCTTCTCTCTCCCCCTGTCTCCCTCCCCTCTCTCTCTCTCTCTCTCTCTCTCTCTCTCTCTCTCTCTCCCCCTGTCTCTTCTGTCTCTTCCCTCTCTCTCCCCCCTGTCTCCCTCCTTCCCTCTCTCTCTCCCCCCTGTCTCTTCTCTCTCTCTCCCCCTGTCTCTCCCCCCCTGTCTCTTCCCTCTCTCTCTTCCCTCTCTCTCCCCCTGTCTCTTCTCTCTCTCTCTCTTTCTCTTTCTCTTTCTCTTTCTCTCTCTCTCTTTCTCTCTCTCTAATTCAAGCTGCTTTATTGGCATGAAAAACATTGTTGCTTTGGCAATATTGACAATGTATACAATATACATTGTAATAAAATTATAAACAACAAATAATAATATAAAATGGCAGTAAATAATAATACAAAAATAAATACAAAAATAATAACAATAAAATGGTAACAGTCAATAGTAGAATGTAATGTAATAAATATGGAAAATGAAACTATAACTAACTTATAACTAAATAACGGTCATCTTCACCATTACAACTACTATCATCATTACCACTACTACCACCATCACTAAACTGCTATCATTACCATTACCACCCATACCACTACTATTTGGAATGATAAACAATAATAATAGTAATAACAATAATACTAATAATAAGTAAATGACTGCTTACTATGCAGATGTTATTGTTCCGTGTCCCTCAGGCTATGGCAGACAAATACATAGTTGGCTGCAAGAGGAGCCGTTGCTCTTTCGCCCGTTAGTATTTTTTGTTTTTCCTCTGGCTTTAATAATTTAACATTTGGAATAAATGTAGTCATTTCTGTGAATAATGACTCTCTTTGTGAGGAATATTTATCACAGTAAAGGAGAAAGTGCATCTCTGTCTCTACCTCCCCTGTCGTGCAGTGACCACATACACGCTCCTCTTTGGGTAGCCATGTCTTTTTATGTCTGCCGGTTTCTATTGCCAATCGGTGGTCACTTAGCCTGTACTTGGTAAGGATCTGTCTCTGCTTCGTATCTCTGACAGAGTAGAGATAATCAGCCAATTCATATTCTCTGTTTAGGGTCAGATAGCAATTTAGTCGGCTTTGGGATTTTGTTTCGTTTTTCCAATGTTGTAAATATGAGTCCTTTGATTGGTTCATGATTTTGTTTATTGGAATTCTTTCTTTTGAAGCAGTGCTGGTGTCAGCTTGGTTGGTTAGGTCCAACACCAGCTTACTGAGAGGGCTCGTTTCTGGGATCAGCTCTTGGGTTTGAAGTGCTTTAAATTGCAGACTTGAATTTGGACTTGAATTTAGATGTAGCCAAAATTTTTCTGTATTTTCATTACGACTGGAAAGCGGCCCAATTCTGCCCTACATGCATTAGTTGGTCTCTCAATTCAATTTGCTTTATTGGCATGACGTAACAATGTACATATTGCCAAAGCTTATTTTGGATATTTACAAAAAAAAAAATTCCGCTCTCTCCCCCCCATGAGCCCTCATAGGGAATAGTGTTACATTTGTAATGCAGACAGACATGGTGTTTTCTATGCAGATTGGGGCTCCGGCTGTGACTCTCTGAGACCGGAAGCTCCGTGACATTAGCCTAGCTTTGTGTGTCTCATTTGAAATCATCCAGCTGCAGGGAATGGGAATATCCCCTTGAACACACAGCCAGAATGTGAGCCGCTTCCTTTGGTTTCTGAATCAAAGCTGTGGTGTAGCCCAAAGCCGGAGCAAGTGAGTGGAGTAGGACAATTTTGGTGTGTGACGAGGCTATCCCTCTGCGATGGTGTGTGACGAGGCTATCCCTCTGCGATGGTGTGTGACGAGGCTATCCCTCTGCGATGGTGTGTGACGAGGCTATCCCTCTGCGATGGTGTGTGACGAGGCTATCCCTCTGCGATGGTGTGTGACGAGGCTATCCCTCTGCGATGGTGTGTGACGAGGCTATCCCTCTGCGATGGTGTGTGACGAGGCTATCCCTCTGCGATGGTGTGTGACGAGGCTATCCCTCTGCGATGGTGTGTGACGAGGCGATCCCTCTGCGATGGTGTATGACGAGGCTATCCCAGAGAAGCCTGAGCAGCTCTTAGTGTAGCTTGACCACTTGAGCCAAGTAGTTCAACTACCAGGACTTTCTTTAGCGTACTGTTGACCCATTACTGACAACATGGGGGGTTTGGGGGGGGGCTCACCAAAACCACGATGGGACAATCCTGACCTACTGATAACTGTGGGAATTCTGACTCCCAGAGCAACTAGGGGAAAAAAGAGATTGATTTTATAATGTCAAATAAAAATACATACAGAGAGAGAGAAATCTCTTGTTGCCAAATCCCCAGCCCTTTCATTCTAGCCTACATTTAGCTCCTCTCTCTTTCACTGTCTTTCCTTTCTCTGATCCCTCTCAAATTCTTTCATATTCTGGAATGATCTCACTCTCAATCCATCTCTTTCTCCCTCTCCCTCTTCCTATAATCTATTTTCCATCCTCCTTGCTTTCAGTTCACCCATTGTCTGTCTGTCTGTGTCTGTCTCTCTCTGTCTGTCTCTGTCTGTCTCTGTCTGTCTCTGTCTGTCTCTGTCTGTCTCTGTCTGTCTGTCTGTCTGTCTCTGTCTGTCTGTCTGTCTGTCTGTCTGTCTGTCTGTCTGTCTGTCTGTCTGTCGCTAGGGGAAGGGGTTCTCTGCTGTTGTCGAGTATAGTGTGTGTGCCTGCCTGTAACTCTGGACCTGTTCTTCTGCATCAATAGCCTTGGCTTTGACACAGTTCACAGTCAAGTGAACACAAGGTTAAAAACAATCTTGATTCAAAACAATGACTGGAATCGGGGTCAGATTTATCTGTGGAGAACAACAAAGGTAGTGACTGTGATGGACGTTCACCATGTACACTACATGGACATTTGCTCATTTAAAGGCCTATAGCCGATGTTTACTTGACCAAAAGGCACGGCCAGGCTGTTAGGCACCTCTGTTCCAAGTGCCGGCACTAATTTGCAAACCGATTCTATATGTAGAAACGGGCGAAAATTACGTCTGTCTGTTTCCCACTGGCGGTCCCTATAACACACCACACAGACAGCAAGCGAACAGACAGCAAATGGATGGCCCCCTACTGTACAGACTGACTTTTAATGCGGTGTGTTTTCTCCATAACATAGCACCTGCATTCAGTATGTTGTTGTGATGAATGAGTGGTCTTTAAACCCCCATCCTCTCATTTTAGTTTGATTTGAATTCCCTCTGCTCAGAGCCCTCAAGCAAAGTGATGTGACTAGTGTAGGGTGAAGTGGCCCGTAGACGCTGATCTGGAGTCCGTTTAGCGTTTTCTCCTCTAATGGTTAAGGTTACGATTGGTGTAGGGGAAGCTGATCCTAGATCTGTACATAGGGGAATCTTCAACAGAGTTGGTTCAGGGCTGTAAAGATGCACTGCTTGTGGCTGTGATTGGACCCAGAGGAGCTGCTGCGAGCGTTGTCGTGAGCACTGTCAGAGAAATCTGTTTGCCGCTCTGCTCGCACACTGAGAGACAGTTCTGTAATAGCTGACTGAGTTACAATTCAGGGAAACGAGAGCGAGAATGGTAGAGGGGGAGGGAACGGGAGGGAGAATGGTAGAGGGGGAGGGAACGGGAGGGAGAATGGTAGAGGGGGAGGGAGAATGGTAGAGGGGGAGGGAGAATGGTAGAGGGGGAGGGAACGGGAGGGAGAATGGTGGAGGGAACGGGAGGGAGAATGGTAGAGGGGGAGGGAGAATGGTAGAGGGGGAGGGAGAATGGTAGAGGGGGAGGGAGAATGGTAGAGGGGGAGGGAGGGGGAGGGAGAATGGTAGAGGGGGAGGGAACGGGAGGGAGAATGGTAGAGGGGGAGGGAACGGGAGGGAGAATGGTAGAGGGGGAGGGAACGGGAGGGAGAATGGTAGAGGGGGAGGGAACGGGAGGGAGAATGGTAGAGGGGGAGGGAACGGGAGGGAGAATGGTAGAGGGGGAGGGAACGGGAGGGAGAATGGTAGAGGGGGAGGGAACGGGAGGGAGAATGGTAGAGGGGGAGGGAACGGGAGGGAGAATGGTAGAGCGGGAGGGAACGGGAGGGAGAATGGTAGAGCGGGAGGGAGAATGGTAGAGCGGGAGGGAGAATGGTAGAGGGGGAGGGAACGGGAGGGAGAATGGTAGAGGGAACGGGAGGGAGAATGGTAGAGGGGGAGGGAACGGGAGGGAGAATGGTAGAGCGGGAAGGAACGGGAGGGAGAATGGTAGAGGGGGAGGGAGAATGGTAGAGGGGGAGGGAGAATGGTAGAGGGGGAGGGAGAATGGTAGAGGGGGAGGGAGAATGGTAGAGGGGGAGGGAACGGGAGGGAGAATGGTAGAGGGGGAGGGAACGGGAGGGAGAATGGTAGAGGGGGAGGGAACGGGAGGGAGAATGGTAGAGGGGGAGGGAACGGGAGGGAGAATGGTAGAGGGGGAGGGAACGGGAGGGAGAATGGTAGAGGGAATGGGAGGGAGAATGGTAGAGGGGGAGGGAACGGGAGGGAGAATGGTAGAGGGGGAGGGAACGGGAGGGAGAATGGTAGAGCGGGAAGGAACGGGAGGGAGAATGGGAGAGGGGGAGGGAGAATGGGAGAGGGGGAGGGAGAATGGTAGAGGGGGAGGGAACGGGAGGGACTCCTGGTTGGTGTCTGTGTTTAGTCACGACTCAGCCTGACTGACCTGTTTTTCCTCAGACTCTACGTAATGCAGAAATTAAACACAGACACACACACCCACACACAGAATGAGTCACTGTGCCACCTAGACACCCAAAGCCCCCCTGCTTAACAGTAACACACACCCAGTCATTGTGGGGTGTGCTGTCTGAAAACGCCCGGCCGGCCTGGTGACAAATGCCAAGTAGAGGTTTTAATATGTGGTCCTGTGGCGTCTGAGGCACTTGGAAAAATCCGAAATCAGCCACTAGGCTATAGCTGCTAAGAAGATGGCGCCGACAGACATGGCAGCTCTGCTTCTAGCTCCTAAGCAACTTTGCAGTATTACATTATTAGCACAGAACGTTTTTTGTGTTATTACATAGACTACTGTTCAAAAGTTTTTGAACACCTACTCATTCAAGAGCTATCCCCCCCACCCCACCATGTCACAAAACAACTGATTGGCTAAAATGCATTAAGAAGGAAAGATATTCCACAAATTAATTTTTAAGAATGGTGTCCCGTCATATTTCTCTGGGAGGGATACACAGGCATCGCTGAGCTGAGCGGGTTGCTGAATGGGCTGGTGTGCTGACTTGTTGGGTAGACTGGCTCTAGAATATCCTCCGCTGTTGAGACGGTGTAGACTGTGGAGAACCTCTTCCATGGCCGTCCCCAGTTGAGCCAGCTGATCATGGTGTTGACAAAGAAGGTCACCTTGTTCATTGATCGTCTGGGAGATGTCCCGTTGTCCTCCTCGCGCAGACCTCTTCTAAATAACGTGCTGAGCGCCGGCTCATTCCATCCACTGGAAGCTGCTACTGTCCGGAAGGTAAGCGCATACTCAGCAGCCGTCTGGTTCCCAGGGATCTTCCCTTGGGTTGGCGTCCTGCGTCTGGAGCCGAACGCGCCGGGGAGGGGGTAACGTCAGGTATGCTCTCTCTCCGGCGTTCTAGGTCGCCATGCTCCTGCGTCTCAGCCAGAATGACAGGTTTCCTGCGCCTCTGCAGAGGTGTCCACTCCTGATCCCCGGGATCGTCATTTTGGTCTGCGTCCTGCGGCTGGAGCTGCGCGTCGGGGAGGGGGTACTGACACGTGTGCTCCCTCTCCGGCCTCTTGGTCACCAGGCTGCTCATTATGGCGCACACCTGTCACCATCGTTACGCGCACCTGCGCGTCATCAGACTCACCTGGACTCCATCACTTTCCTGATTACCTTCCCTATATATGTCACTCCTTTTGGTTCCTTCTCCAGGTGTTATTGTTTCTGTTTCATGTCTGTTCGTGTTTCTTGTTTTGTATTAAGTTGCGTTTTATTTATTAAAACTCACTCTCTGAACTTGCTTCCCGACTCTCAGCGCACATCAACACAGTGGACTTCTAGTCCGACTCGAGGCGTGCACACCATCCACTGTTTCCGAGTATATTAATAGCTAATGTTCAGTTTTTAAACATTTCTTTTTAACCTTAATTTAACTAGGCAAGTGAGTTAAGAACAAATTCTTATTTACAATGACGACCTACTGAGGAACAGTAGGTTAACTGCCTTGTTCAGGGGCATAACGACAGATTTTTACCTTGTCAGCTCGGGGATTTGATCCAGCAACCTTTCGGTTACTGGCCCAATACTCTAACCACTAGGCCAGTGGTCACCAACCTTTTCTGAGTCAAGATCACTTTCTGAGTCAAAATGCTTGCCGAGATCTACCGCTCAGATTTTTTATTAATATGACTTAAAAAATGTAAGCTTATGCAACATTAACCAATTAACAACAGTACTGTACCAATGAGGTGTGTGCAGTAAGCTATAGGCCCAATACATTATCACCGCATATTGGCTTTGCTTGAATTTACCTGCCAAAGCATTGTTGTTCGGGACATTTAAAAAAAACTATTTCAAAATTTGAGGTAGGCTATATGATCACACCTGTAGTAGATCCATTGTTGTATTACTTGTGAGGCACAGCTGAGTGAACATATATTTTAAATAATTTGCTTTTTATTTTACTGGGCTGATGGTGCCTGCATCTGATGGTCAGTCTCAGCGGAGGGAGAGAGCAGCAGACTGAGGGTCAGTCTCAGCGGAGGGAGAGAGCAGCAGACTGAGGGTCAGTCTCAGCGGAGGGAGAGAGCAGCAGACTGAGGGTCTGTCTCAGCGGAGGGAGAGAGCAGCAGACTGAGGGTCTGTCTCAGCGGAGGGAGAGAGCAGCAGACTGAGGGTCTGTCTCAGCGGAGGGAGAGAGCAGCAGACTGAGGGTCTGTCTCAGCGGAGGGATAGAGCAGCAGGCTGAGGGTCTGTCTCAGCGGAGGGATAGAGCAGCAGATTGAGGGTCTGTCTCAGCGGAGGGATAGAGCAGCAGACTGAGGGTCTGTCTCAGCGGAGGGAGAGAGCAGCAGACTGAGGGTCTGTCTCAGCGGAGGGATAGAGCAGCAGGCTGAGGGTCTGTCTCAGCGGAGGGAGAGAGCAGCAGACTGAGGGTCTGTCTCAGCGGAGGGAGAGAGCAGCAGACTGAGGGTCTGTCTCAGCGGAGGGAGAGAGCAGCAGACTGAGGGTCTGTCTCAGCGGAGGGAGAGAGCAGCAGACTGAGGGTCTGTCTCAGCGGAGGGAGAGAGCAGCAGGCTGAGGGTCTGTCTCAGCGGAGGGAGAGAGCAGCAGACTGAGGGTCTGTCTCAGCGGAGGGAGAGAGCAGCAGGCTGAGGGTCTGTCTCAGCGGAGGGATAGAGCAGCAGGCTGAGGGTCCGTCTCAGCGGAGGGAGAGCGCAGCAGACTGAGGGTCCGTCTCAGCGGAGGGAGAGAGCAGCAGGCTGAGGGTCCGTCTCAGCGGAGGGAGAGAACAGCAGGCTGAGGGTCCGTCTCAGCGGAGGGATAGAGCAGCAGGCTGAGGGTCTGTCTCAGCGGATGGAGAGAGCAGCAGACTGAGGGTCCGTCTCAGCGGAGGGAGAGCGCAGCAGACTGAGGGTCCGTCTCAGCGGAGGGAGAGAGCAGCAGACTGAGGGTCCGTCTCAGCGGAGGGAGAGAGCAGCAGACTGAGGGTCCGTCTCAGCGGAGGGAGAGAGCAGCAGGCTGAGGGTCCGTCTCAGCGGAGGGATAGAGCAGCAGGCTGAGGGTCCGTCTCAGCGGAGGGAGAGCGCAGCAGACTGAGGGTCCGTCTCAGCGGAGGGAGAGAGCAGCAGACTGAGGGTCCGTCTCAGCGGAGGGTTAGAGCAGCAGGCTGAGGGTCCGTCTCAGCGGAGGGAGAGAGCAGCAGGCTGAGGGTCCGTCTCAGCGGAGGGAGAGAGCAGCAGGCTGAGGGTCCGTCTCAGCGGAGGGAGAGAACAGCAGGCTGAGGGTCCGTCTCAGCGGAGGGAGAGAGCAGCAGGCTGAGGGTCCGTCTCAGCGGAGGGAGAGAGCAGCAGACTGAGGGTCCGTCTCAGCGGAGGGAGAGAGCAGCAGACTGAGGGTCCGTCTCAGCGGAGGGAGAGAGCAGCAGACTGAGGGTCCGTCTCAGCGGAGGGAGAGAGCAGCAGACTGAGGGTCCGTCTCAGCGGAGGGAGAGAGCAGCAGACTGAGGGTCCGTCTCAGCGGAGGGAGAGAGCAGCAGACTGAGGGTCCGTCTCAGCGGAGGGAGAGAGCAGCAGACTGAGGGTCCGTCTCAGCGGAGGGAGAGAGCAGCAGACTGAGGGTCCGTCTCAGCGGAGGGAGAGAGCAGCAGACTGAGGGTCTGTCTCAGCGGAGGGATAGAGCAGCAGGCTGAGGGTCTGTCTCAGCGGAGGGATAGAGCAGCAGGCTGAGGGTCTGTCTCAGCGGAGGGATAGAGCAGCAGACTGAGGGTCTGTCTCAGCGGAGGGATAGAGCAGCAGGCTGAGGGTCCGTCTCAGCGGAGGGAGAGAGCAGCAGGCTGAGGGTCCGTCTCAGCGGAGGGAGAGAGCAGCAGGCTGAGGGTCCGTCTCAGCGGAGGGAGAGAGCAGCAGACTGAGGGTCCGTCTCAGCGGAGGGAGAGAGCAGCAGACTGAGGGTCCGTCTCAGCGGAGGGAGAGAGCAGCAGACTGAGGGTCCGTCTCAGCGGAGGGAGAGAGCAGCAGACTGAGGGTCCGTCTCAGCGGAGGGAGAGAGCAGCAGACTGAGAGTCCGTCTCAGCGGAGGGAGAGAGCAGCAGACTGAGGGTCTGTCTCAGCGGAGGGAGAGAGCAGCAGACTGAGGGTCTGTCTCTCAACATCCCTCCGCTCTCCCTTTCCTCTACTGACACTGACCAAAAAGAGACACCGTCTTCCATCTGATGGCGAAACTCGAGTCGCACTGCATTATTTCTGCCTCGTGCGAAAATTCATGTTGTTACTCCTATGAACAGAGAAAGTGAAATATTCCTTGCTATTAAAAAAGACCCAAGCCGCTAATAATAACAACAACGCAAGCCTGTAGATGCTCATTCATTACTGCTGCACTGATTGTTGTGGCGCTCAGTGGAAATAGGAAGAACACACATTTTCTGGGTTATAAGTGTTAAATACAAAGTGTTTAACAATAGCAGCTCTTTGCTGTATTTGTTGACAGTCTCTCTCTAGTCATGGTTTTGAAATCTCAGGGTTACTCAACCCTGCACCTTAGAGGTTGATTGATGCCTTTATGTACATAGACATGGAATCACTGGTCACGTTAATAATGTTTACATACTGCTTTACTCATACCATATAATTGAAGTCAGAAGTTTACATACACCTTAGCCAAATACATTTAAACTCAGTTTTTCCACAATTCCTGACATTTAATCCTAGTAAAAAATTCCCCGTTTTAGGTCAGTTAGGATCACCACTTTATTTTAAGAATGTGAAATGTCAGAATAATAGTTGAGAGAATTATTTATTTCTTCACATTGCCAGTGGGTCAGAAGTTTACATACATTCAATTAGTATTTGGTAACATTGCCTTTAAATTGTTTAACTTGGATCAAACGTTTTGGGTAGCCTTCCACAAGCTTCCCACAATAAGTTGGGTGAATTTTCACCCATTCCTCCTGACAGAGCTGGTGTAACTGAGTCAGGTTTGTAGGCTTTTCCAGTTCTGCCCACACATTTTCTATGGGATTGAGGTCAGGGCTTTGTGATGGCCACTCCAATACCTTGATCTTGATGTCCTTAAGCCATTTTGCCACAACTTTGGAAGTATGCTTGGGGTCATTTTCCATTTGGAAGACCCATTTGCAACCAAGCTGTAACTTCCTGACTGATGTCTTGAGATATTGCTTCAATATATCCACATAATTTTCCTGCCTCATGATGCCATCTATTTTGTGAAGTGCACCAGTCCCTCCTGCAGCAAAGCACCCCCACAACATGATGCTGCCACCCCCGTGCTTCACGGTTGGGATGGTGTTCTTCGGCTTGCAAGCGTCCCCCTTTTTCCTCCAAACGTAACAATGGTCATTATGGCCAAACAGTTCTATTTTTGTTTCATCAGACCAGAGGACATTTCTCCAAAAAGTATGATCTTTGTCCCCATGTGCAGTTGCAATCCGTAGTCTGGCTTTTTTATGGCGGTTTTGGAGCAGTGGCTTTATCCTTGCTGAGCGGCCTTTCAGTTTATGTCGATATATGACTCGTTTTACTGTGGATACAGATACTTTTGTACCCGTTTCCTCCAGCATCTTCACAAGGTCCTTTGCTGTTGTTCTGGGATTGATTTGCACTTTTCGCACCAAAGTACGTTCATCTCTAGGAGACAGAACGCGTCTCCTGCCTGAGAGGTATGACGGCTGCGTGGTCCCATGGTGTTTATGCTTGCGTACTATTGTTTTGTACAGATGAACGTGGTAACTTCAGGCATTTGGAAATTGCTCCCAAGGATGAACCAAACTTGTGGAGGTCTACAATTTTTTTTTCTGAGGTCTTGGCTAATTTCTTTTGATTGTCCCATGATGTCAAGCAAAGAGGCACTGAGTTTGAAGGTAGGCCTTGAATAAAAATCAACAGGTACACCTCTAATTGACTCAAATTATGTCAATTAGCCTATCAGAAGCTTCTAAAGCCATGACATCATTTTCTGGAATTTTCCAAGCTGTTTAAAGGCACAGTCAACTTAGTGTATGTAAACTTCTGACCCACTGGAATTGTGATACAGTGAATTATAAGTGAAATAATCTGTCTGTAAACAATTATTGGAAAAATTACTTGTCATGCACAAAGTAGATGTCCTAACCGACTTGCCAAAACTATAGTTTGTTAACAAGAAATTTGTGGAGTGGTTGAAAAATGAGTTTTAATGACTCCAACCTAAGTGTATGTAAACTTCCGACATCAACTGTATGTAAATGCTGTATTCTACTGTATTTTAATCAATGCCATTCCGACATTGCTCATCCTAGTATTTATATATTTCTTAATTCCATTATTTTACTTTTAGATTTGTGAATTGTTCGATATTACTGCGCTGTTGGAGCTAGGAACACCAGCATTTAGCTACACCTGCAATAACATCTGCTAAATATGTATATGTGACCAATAAAATTTGATTTGATTTGTTTTTTTATCCTAAAAATATGAACGCTTAGCGTAGTGTAATATCAGTCAGATTAGAATTGGGTCTAGTTACTCACATTAGGATGTTTCGGTTTTGGGTGGAAGAAGTAGATTGTGGTAGTATATATTTTTTTCACCTTGACTGCTAGGATGCAGTGTCAGAAGTGAAAGGAGAAATAGGTTAAGTGGATCCTTGCTGTAAATTAGTGGTTTCTAAAAACTCACTCCTGTCTGTAGAAGCCACGAACAACACCCACACAAATGATCTTTCTCCTGAAGTGTGCACTTGTTCACTTCCCTTCATGGATTTAAAAGGAAATGACTGGTATATGGAAACTCCCTCTAGCCCATGCCAACACCAATCCAATGCTTTTAAATTTGTGGGGATCAGTGAACGAGTGCACACTTCAAGAGGAAGGAGAGATAATTTGGACACGCCCATTGTCTGTGACCTGCTGTGAGGGAGGCAATCTCCATAATGGGCCTTAGCTATGGGACACAACATCGGGAGTGTGTGCATTGGTTGAACTTCCAGTGTTGTGCATCGTTCTGGTGGTTAGCAACGGAAAATAACCATACCATAATATAGCCGGCTTCACCAAAAAAAAGTTTCCTGTCAACAAAAGCATATGTGTAATCTCTAGGAAGTGTATTTACCAGACAAAGTGAAATGTTTTATTTTCCTTTGGCAACCACCAGAATGATGCACAACTCAGGGATACCACAGTAGGCAACCAAGCTGAGCCAGCCCAGACACACTGGTCCTAGGGCCTGTATCCTGTCCCTTCTCCCTTCCTTGTGTGTGTGTCACAGTAGACCCAGGGTCTGGTTCATTGATTGTGAGAATGGGGGAGGATGGAAATCATGATGAATCCATTTCCTCCCAATAATACAGAGCTGATCAGAGAGCGAAGCAGAGCATTGAACTCCAGACACTAGCACTCTATTATTAGGTTGGGGTAGAGATTTATCTTATGCACAGAGTTTACCCCTCATATCAACGAGCAACAGGTTCCTTAACACAGAAGGACAATAAAATGACCTACCAACTAATATTGTCTGTGTCTTGTGAAGTATGTCCTGTACACTGAGTATACCAGACATTAGGAACACCTTCCTAATATTGAGTTGCACCCCCACTTTTGCCCTCAGAACTGCTTTAATTTGGACTCTACAAGGTGTCGAAACCGTTCAACAGGGATGCTGGCCCATGTTAACTCCAATGCTTTCCACAGTTGTCAAGTTGGCTGGATGGCCTTTGGGTGGTGGACCATTCTTGAATAAAAAGAAAACGTGTGTTGCCCATTCACCCTCTGAATGGCACACATACACAATTCGTGTCTCAATGGTCTCAAGGCTTAAAAATCCTTCGTTAACCTGTCTCCTCCCCTTCATCTACACTGATTGAAGTGGATCTAACAAGTGACATCAATAAGGGATCATAGCTTTTACCTGGTCAGTCCATATCATGGAAAGAGCAGGTGTTCCTAATGTTTTGTACATTTGGTGTATGTTGAGTATAGGCTAAGTGAAGTGTCTTGTGATTTATTTTATTTTGATTTATTAGGATCAGGCGATAAAGGATTCATTCATTAAAATCCCATACTTTGTGAAATCACCATGTAAGGCAGCAGATGACCATATGGAATGAAATTACAAAAGCAGCTTAATTTTGATTGGATGTTGCATGCCATTGAAACAGTGCTTTAGTTCCTTCATGTATCAGCACAGTTGATTGAGATGTCACTTGCAACTGCAACAAAAATTGTGAAAGTTTTTGAAAGTAGGCTTTGTTGCCTAACCATTAGGTGGGTAAATGCAAAACTGACTGAAGATCAGTGTTTGGGGCCATCATTACTTTGATCATGTATTCAGTCATGATGGCTAATGTTTTTCACTGTGGGTTGCTTGCTGACCTACTCCGTTTCCCATGGAGGAAAGGTTGTGTTCATGTGTTCAGGACATGGACATACCATGCCTGGAGTTTTGCTCCAGTTCTGTGTGCTGTTGAACGATGACAGATGTCTCTTTTGTTGCCCTCGTGATGACAGCCAGTGGAGGCCCAGCCTCGGTCAGGAAGGTTCCACTCAAAGGTCAGGGATCAAGTTATGTAAATGTCGGACGAGGGAATTCAGGAGCCATGTTGAGGCAATGAAAATCAAAGCCTCCCCACTCCCCCAACTGGTAAATACGACTCAAAATGCTAACCTCTAATGTGTGACTGGCTGCATAAAGAGTTTGTGGCGTAGTTCACTTCAGTTCAGGGTCGTGTCCAGCAGGGCACACCGTAGCGGAACATTTTGCAACAGAAAGGGAAAATATGTGTGTTCATAATGGATAAATCCAGGAAGTCCTAGTCTACCTCCAGTTTCAAAACGTTCTCTCCCCTCTGAACACGACCCAGCCAAGTCACACTCTGTACATGGAGCTCCCAGGTCGGTTGTAAACCTTCACGCGTAGGCTGATGTTTCAGGCCTATAGACGTGACGCTGGTTTGAAATGGTTTAGAGGCCACCTGCATTCCTCTAGGTGGATGTATGAAATATTGCTGCTAATGACATCTGGGAGGGGGGGTGGTATTGACGCCTTCTGAAGCACTGACTTCTGGGAAAGGGCTCTCAGCTGCTGCTCCACTGCTTCTTCTGTTTGGGCACGTCCGGTTGCGACCTTTAACCCCTAGTGGAATGGTGCTGCTTTGAAGTTGGCTGCAACATCTTCATGAATGTATAGGATATTCTCACCCCATTGCTGTGTTGTGTGTTACCCTGCTACCATGACAACAGTGTTACAGTGTGAAGCTTGTTGTAGCAGACCTATTTCATGCATTTGAAGTTTCATTGTTACTCTTATTGGAACGATTGGTGTGCTGTGATTTCTTGTTTTGGTAGTCTGTGTTGAAAGGTTACTGTAGGACATTTGTTAGGTATGTTGATGAAAATTGATTTGTTGCAACTAATTTAATTTCACCCCCCATATCAGTATCCATTTCCATGCCAATCATTTTTATTTCCTAATTTAGTATGGCCTGCCTTCTTAATTTTCAAATGGCTGTGGTCAGTGGATGGCTCAAAATTCATGAAGCACGTCTTTGATTTCAAAACACACACACACACACACACACACACACACACACACACACACACACACACACACACACACACACACACACACACACACACACACACACACACACACACACACAGCCTCCCTCCCCAACTCTCCCATGTTATGTCATACTGTGCAGCCCTCGGTTCTCTGTACCCACTGGCCTAAATGCATCAGAAAGCAGCTGGCAGGTTTATTTTTAGTTACGTTTCAGTCGAGAGAGCATCAGGTCCCCACTCAGGGAAATCGCTTCACTGAAGTGCCTGGTGTCAAAACAGCCCTGTTGGACATGGAGGTTACACACCGAGACACACACACACCGAGACAAACACACTGAGACACATACACGGACAAAACTCACACATAAACACACACACAGACCACATTCAGTCACAACCGTCACCCCGCCGCATGATGCTACACTCACTTGACCTCTCATATCGTGTCTCCACAACGATTAAACCATCATTCTTTGAAGAGGTCACCGCCATAATAATAAACGGCAGAATTTTAAGGAGGCCACCATCTTGGCACAGTGAAATTACTTGGCATTTCCCGAGTGGCGCAGCGGTCTAAGGCACTGCTAGCGGCATCACTACAGACCCTGGTTTGATCCCGGGCTGTATCACAACCGGCCATGATCGGGAGTCCCATAGGGCGGCGCACAATTGGCCCAGCGTCGTCTGGGTTAGGGGAGGGTTTGGTCAGGGTAGGCCGTCATTGTAAATAAGAATTTGTTCTTCACTGTCATGCCTAGTTAAATAAAGGTTAAATATTTTAGTTTAAAAAAAATATTCTCCAAAATAGCAACTCGACCTATCTGACCATCCACGTGCCTAGTCTGTCTCCTCAAACTTTTGAGAACCGAGCCTGAACTGAGGCCTCCAGGCAAGCACCTCTATGACCACCTCCAAGGTGCAGAAATAAATATCTCCAAATTCCAAGGGGACACGTTGCAACAACGTGACATGGGTGCTGAGTGCACGGGCACTAGGGATGCATCTGCACATGAAACCCCCAATGTTGATCCGGGGTGGACTGTTGGGCCCGGTGGGGGTGGCGGTGGCATCTTGAGGATGGATAGCAAATGGGCTCTCATCCCAAACCATGTTGGTCCTGAAAGGTGTGCAGTCGACCCTCCACTCCCTGGTTTCCGGTTTATTTTTAAGTGCCATCATGCCCAGGCCCCAGATGCCCACAGCTGCTCGAAAAATTGTCAGTGTAAAAAAGAGCTGGGTAATAGTTCTGAAGAGACAGCCACTCCATATTATAATGGCATATAGCCATCCCACTGGGCACATATTCCATTGAATGACGTGGAAACAAAGTTGACTCAACCAGTGAGTGCCCAGTGGGATGGGAGCTCAATGGAGGATAATACATGTGTGAGGGAGGGGGTGTCACGTTCCTGACCTGTTTTCCTTTTTCTTGTATTTA
>NC_052338.1:23520202-23646813 GCF_016432855.1 Salvelinus namaycush | reverse complement strand
TCATTACTACTACTACTACCACCATCATTACATCTGTACTACAACTACCATCATTACATCACTACTACAACTACCATCATCATTACCACTACTACAACTACCATCATCATTACCACTACTACTACTACCATCATCATTATTACTACTACTACTACCACCATCATTACATCAGTTCTACAACTACCATCATCATTACTACTACTACTACTACCACCATCATTACATCAGTTCTACAACTACCATCATCATTACTACTACTACTACCACCATCATTACATCAGTTCTACAACTACCATCATCATTACTACTACTACCATCATCATTACTACTACCACCATCATCATTACTACTACTACTACCATCATCATTACTACTACTACTACCACCATCATTACATCAGTACTACAACTACCATCATCATTACTACTACTACTACTATTACTACTACCACCACCATCATTACTACTACTACTACCACCATCATTACATCAGTACTACAACTACCATCATCATTACTACTACTACTACTATTACTACTACCACCACCATCATTACTACAACTAACATCATCATTACCACTACTACTTCTACCATCATCATTACATCAGTACTACAACTACCATCATCATCATTACATCAGTACTACAACTACCATCATCATCATTACATCAGTACTACAACTACCATCATCATTACATCTGTACTACAACTACCATCATCATTACTACTACTACTACTACCATCATCATTACATCATTACTACTACCACCACCATCATTACATCTGTACTACAACTACCATCATCATTACTACTCCTACCACCATCATCATTACATCAGTACTACAACTACCATCATCATTACTACTACTACTACCACCATCATTACATCAGTTCTACAACTACCATCATTACATCAGTACTACTACTACCATCATCATTACTACTACTACTACCACCACCATTATTACATCAGTACTACAACTACCATCATCATTACTACTTCTACTACCACCATCATTACATCAGTACTACTACTACTACCATCATCATTACTACTACTACTACTACCACCACCATCACTAAACTGCTATCATTACCATTACCACCCATACCACTACTATTTGGAATGATAAACAACAATAATAATATAAATAAAAATAATAGTAAGTTACTATTTACTATGCAGATGTTATTATTCAGTGTCCCTCAGGCTATGGCAGGCAAATACATATTTGGCTGCAAGAGGAGCCATTGCTCCTTCGCCCGTGACTATTTTTAGTTTTTCCTCTGGGTTTAATCAGTTCAAATTTGGAATAAATGTAGTCATTTCTGTGAATAATGAATCTCTTGGTGAGGAATATTTATCACAGTAAAGGAGAAAGTGCATCTCTGTCTCGACCTCCCCTGTCGTGCAGTGACCACATACACGCTCCTCTTTGGGTAGCCATGTCTTTTTATGTCTGCTGGTTTCTATTGCCAATCGGTGGTCCCCAGCCTGTATTGGTAAGGATCTGTCTCTGCTTCGTATCTCTGACAGAGTAGAGATAATCAGCCAATTCATATTCTCTGTTTAGGGTCAGATAGCAATTTAGTCGACTTTGGGATTTTGTTTCGTTTTTCCAATGTTGTAAATATGAGTCCTTTGATTGGTTCATGATTTTGTTTATTGGAATTCTTTCTTTTGAAGCAGTGCTGGTGTCAGCTTGGTTGGTTAGGTCCAACACCAGCTGACTGAGAGGGCTCGTTTCTGGGCTCAGCTCTTGGGTTTGAAGTGCGTTAAATTGCAGACTTGAATTTGGACTTGAATTTAGATGGAGCCAAAAATTTTATGATCTTTTCTGTGTTTTCATTACTACTGGAAAGCGGCCCAATTCTGCCTACATGCATTAGTTGGTGTATTTCTCTGGACTTGTAGAATTGTCCGACAGAATTCTGCAGGTAGAGCTTCAATTGGATGTTTGTCCCACATTTTAAAGTCCAGTTTATTGAGTGGCCCCCAAACCTCACTTCCGCGAAGAGCTATTGGTAGGATTACACTGTCAAATATTTTGGTCCAAATTTGAATTGAGATGTTGATTTTGAATAATTTCATTTTTATTGCATACAATGCTCTGCAGCGTTTCTTTGAGTGCATTCACTGCCATTTTAAAGTTTCCCGATGCAGATACGGTCAGACCAAGGTAGGTTTTTAGTGTGTTCAATTATGGTGGTGTTCAGGGTGAATTTATATTTGTGCTTCTGACATCTGTTTTTTATTTTTGGAAAATCATGATTTTCGTTTTTGGGAAATTTACTGCCAGGGCCCAATTATGGCAATATTGCTCTAGAATATTAATGTTCTGTTGAAGACCTTCTTTGGTTGGTGATAGAAGTACCAAGTCATCAGCATATAGCAGGTATTTCACCTCTGTGTCAAATAGTGTGAGTCCTGGCGCTGGAGAATAGTCCAACATGTCTGCTAATTCATTGATATAAATGTTGAAAAGATTTGGACTCAAACTGCAGCCTTGTCTCACACCTCAACGTTGTGAAAAAAATTCTGTTCTTTGGTTTTTGATTTTTATTGCACACTTGTTTTCTGTGTACATACATTTTATTAAGTCATTCACCTTACCAACAAGCCCACTTTGGAGAATTTTGTAGAATAGCCCTTCGTACCAAATAGAATCAAATGCTTTTAAAAGTCAATAAAGCAAGCAAAGATTTTGCCCTCTTTTTTTGGTGGACGTGTTTATTAATTAGTGTGTGTAAGGTGTATATATGGTCAGTAGTGCGATGGTTAGGGAGAAAGCCAATTTGACATTTACTTATTACTTTTTTTTCTTGAAGAAAGGTTTGAATTCTTGAATTCAAAATGCTACAGAAAACCTTTCCCAAGTTGCTGTTTACGCAAATCCCCCTGTAATTATTGAGGTCTGATTTGTCTGCACTTTGATTTGTCTCCATTTGTTCCAGACATCAGGGAAGCAGCCAGAAATTAAAACCATGTTGAACAATTTAAGCACAGCATTTTGTAACTCAGGTGTGCTGTTTTTCAGCATTTCATTTCTGATGTTATCTAGACCACAAGCCTTCTTTGATTTAATAGATTTGAGCTTTTAATTTATTTCCTTTTGGGTTATTGGGTAATCTAATGGATTTTGGTTGTTTTTAATGACTGATTCAATGATGTTCAATTTTTCTTTAATTTCTAATTGGTTCTGTTGTAAGTCTTTTTGTGGGATGTTTTTGTATAGATGATCAAAATAAGTTTTCCAAATTCCTACATCTTGTATGGCTAAATCGTGTGGCTTTGTTGTGCTTAAATTGTTCCACATGTCCCAGAACTGATTTTGGTCAATTGCGTTTTCAATTTCATCAAGTGTCTTGTTGGTATAATTACATTTTTTGCGTTTCAGTGTTTGTTTATACTGTTTCAGAGTTTCAAAGTATTCATATCGTAGCCCTGGGTTGTTTTGCTGCTTATGTTTTTCATTTGACATTTGTCTTAGGTGTTTTCTAATTGTTTTACAATCATTATCAAACCATTTGTCAAACATTTTTTTGTTTGTTTCTGATGTTGCATTTCTTTGGTTTTCTCAAATTTGCTTTCGATGCTGCTTTTTGGAATAAGCAGTTGATGTTTTGAGTAGCCGAATTGACACCATCTTTATAGTTTTGGTATTGTGACTTATTGAAAAACTGTATAGAGTTCATCATTTCATTTGAGTTCAATGTTTCAATGAATCTCTCTGCACTGTTTGGAGCCCATCTGTACGATTTGGTTTATGTTGTAGAGTTTATTGGGCTGTTTTTTTAAATTAATATTGCCGGTTAATTTCTTCAGAAACACGTTGATCTGACTGTGATCTGACAATGGTGTCTGTGGACTGACAGTGAATGCACTAATGGAGGAGGGGTCAGTGATGGCATAATCGACTACACTTGTCCCAAGAGCTGAGCAGTATGTAAACTGACCTAAAGAGTCCCCTCTGATTCTACCATTAAGCATGTACAGGCCTAAGGCTCGACAGAGATGCACTAACTCCTTCCCATTTTTGTTCAGGATTTGTTCAGGACTGTTTCTATTATTTATAATAGGGCTACTGTACAAGGAGGGGTGACCAAATATGTGGTGGTTACCTCCTGCATCAGTGTAGTCAGGCTCAGAACCTGTTCTTGCATTGAAATCTCCACAAAGAAGCACTTTACCCTTTGCCTGAATTGTAGCCTATCTGACTACTGACTATCTATGTCTCCACGACACCATGTTTCCAGTAGGATTATGATGTCCTGTCCCTTGATGTTTTTAATCAATTCTGGATTTGTTGTTTTATAACCAAAATGTGAAGAGTATCGGCCCTGGATATTCCAAGAGCTGATAGTTAATGATCTCATTTATAATAAGTGATATTCACTGGTTTGAGTACATTGGGGATTTAAAAAAAAATATATATATAATATATATATATTATATATATATAATATATATATATATATATAATATATATATATATACACACACACATATATACATACATACATATAATTATTATTATAATACCGGTGCCAATAAAATTAAGAATAGTTGTAAACAAATTAACCTGTTTGGGCTGCAGGGGCAGTATTGAGTAGCCAGATAAAAGGTGCCCATTTCAAACGGCCTCGTACTCAATTCTTGCTCGTACAATATGCATATTATTATTACTATTGGATAGAAAACACTCTCTAGTTTCTAAAACCGTTTGAATTATATCTGTGAGTCAAACAGAAACTCATTTGGCACAAACTTCCTGACCAGGAAGTGGAAGTCTGAAATCGATGCTCGTTTTACTTCCTGCCTATACATGGGCATGATACGTAAGAGTATACGTGCACTCATACACCTTCCCCTGGATGTCAAGAGGCGGTGAGAGAAGAAATTTCGTGTTTATCTGGTCTGAAGTGGAATAAATCCTCTTTGTATGACGTGTCCCTCATTTCCGGTTTTCTAGAGAGCGCGCAGGGGGACATGGATTGCCTTCTGTTTAGCTGCCGTTATAGTCGACTAATATCTCCGGCTTTGATTTTATTTGATACATGTGACCATATCATCTAAAGTATGTTTTTTTCAATATAGTTTCATCAGATTATTGAAAATTTTTCGGGAGTTTTGCCGTGTTCCGTTCTCTTCCGTTTGTGACATGGAGACGTGTTGCACCTGGCTAGTGTGCTTGCTAATTGAAGAGGGAAAGTTGCCGTTCTAAATCCAAACAACGATTGTTCTGGACAAAGGACACCTTGTCCAACATTCTGATGGAAGATCAGCAAAAGTAAGAAACATTTTATGATGCTATTTCATATATCTGTCGTACATGTGAACTAGTCGCCGACGCCCAACGTTTGGGTACTCTAGCTATACCGAAGCTGCATATCGTAATGAAGTTATTTTTAGAATTCTAACACTGCGATTTCATTAAGAACTAATGGATCTATCATTTCCTATACAACATGTATTTTTTAGTTATGTTTATGAATAGCTATTTGGTCAGAATATGTGTGTCAGAAAAAGTGTCAGAAAAAATCCGGGCGTTGTGGGAAAAAGTAGCTAAGTTAGCAGAATGTATAACCATTGATTTCAGCTCTAAATATGCACATTTTCGAACAAAACATAAGTGTATGTATAACCTGATGTTATAGGACTGTCATCTGAGGAAGAAAATCAAGGTTAGTCAAAAATTATATATCTTTTGCTTGTTTGTTACGATCGCTTACTTTTGCTACTGGGAAATTGCTTGTGTTTTTGGCTATTGTGGTAAGCTAATATAACACTATATTGTGTTTTCGCTGTAAAACACTTGATAAATCGGAAATATTGGCTGGAATCACAAGATGCCTGTCTTTCATATGCTGTACACTATGTATTTTTCAGAAATGTTTTATGATGAGTAATTAGGTATTTGACGTTGGTGTCTGTAATTATTATGGCTGCTTTCGGTGCAATTTCTGATTGTAGCTGCAATGTAAACTATGATTTATACCTGAAATATGCACATTTTTCGAACAAAACATAGATTTATTGAATAACATGTTATAAGACTGTCATCTGATGAAGTTGTTTGTTGGTTAGTTTGGTTGGTTCTTGGTTAGTTAGGTTGGCTTTGTGCATGCTACCTGTGCTGTGAAAAATGTCTGTCCTTTTTTGTATTTGGTGGTGAGCTAACATAAATATACGTGCTGTTTTTGCTGTAAAACATTTTAAAAATCGGACATGTTGGCTGGATTCACAAGATGTGTACCTTTCATTTGCTGTATTGGACTTGTTAATGTGTGAAAGTTAAATATTTAAAAATATATATTTTGAATTTCGCGCCCTGCACTTGAGCTGGCTGTTGTCATAAGTGTACCGACGTCGGGCTTGCAGCCATAAGAAGTTAATAAGAATGGAATAAGACTGCACAAAAAATAAATTCAATGCGATTTGCAACCGTGTGTGTGTGCGTAAATAAAGGGTCTGTCTAGCTCAGTAGTCTGCATATTAGTTGCAGTAGTTGGCGCACTTCTCCAATCTCTGATTGTTCTAGGTGTCTTTTGCCAGAGGTTACCTCAGCATATGTAGGCTGATGATCTGAATGATACATGGTGTGGACTGCATCATGTGGTGTACTTCTCTGAAGGACAGTGTTCTGTCCGACCCTGGAGTAGTGGTCAGAGCTGTGTTGTGATGGGCCAGGTCCAATAGAGCTGTGTTGTGATGGGCCAGGTCCAGTAGAGCTGTGTTGTGATGGGCCAGGTCCAGTAGAGCTGTGTTGTGATGGGCCAGGTCCAGTAGAGCTGTGTTGTGATGGGATGGGTCTAGTAGAGCTGTGATGGGATGGGTCTAGTAGAGCTGTGTTGTGATGGGATGGGTCTAGTAGAGCTGTGTTGTGATGGGCCTGGTCTAGTAGAGCTGTGTTGTGATGGGATGGGTCTAGTAGAGCTGTGTTGTGATGGGCCTGGTCTAGTAGAGCTGTGTTGTGATGGGCCAGGTCTAGTAGAGCTGTGATGGGATGGGTCTAGTAGAGCTGTGTTGTGATGGGATGGGTCTAGTAGAGCTGTGTTGTGATGGGCTGGATCTTGTAGAGCTGTGTTGTGATGGGATGGGTCTAGTAGAGCTGTGTTGGGATGGGACGGGTCTAGTAGAGCTGTGTTGTGATGGGCCAGGTCCAGTAGAGCTGTGTTGTGATGGGCCAGGTCCAGTAGAGCTGTGTTGTGATGGGCCTGGTCTAGTAGAGCTGTGTTGTGATGGGCCAGGTCCAGTAGAGCTGTGTTGTGATGGGCCTGGTCTAGTAGAGCTGTGATGGGCTGGGTCTTGTAGAGCTGTGTTGTGATGGGATGGGTCTAGTAGAGCTGTGTTGGGATGGGACGGGTCTAGTAGAGCTGTCCTGAGGCGGGTCTGGTCTGGTAAATCTGTGGTGTGATGGGCCTGGTCTAGTAGAGCTGTGGTGTGATGGGTCTGGTCTAGTAGAGCTGTGGTGTGATGGGCCTGGTCTACTAGAGCTCTGGTGTGATGGGCCTGGTCTAGTAGAGCTGTGGTGTGATGGGCCTGGTCTAGTAGAGCTGTGGTGTGATGGGACGGGTCTAGTCGTGCTGTCCTGAGACAGGTCTGGTCTGTTAAATCTGTGCTGTGTTGGGCATGGTCTAGTAGAGCTGTGGTGTGATGGGCCTGGTCTAGTAGAGCTGTGTTGTGATGGAACGGGTCTAGTCGTGCTGTCCTGAGACAGGTCTGGTCTGGTAAATCTGTGCTGTGTTGGGCCTGGTTTAGTAGAGCTGTGGTGTGATGGGCCTGGTCTAGTAGAGCTGTGGTGTGATGGGACGGGTCTAGTCGTGCTGTCCTGAGACAGGTCTGGTCTGGTAAATCTGTGCTGTGTTGGGCCTGGTCTAGTAGAGCTGTGGTGTGAAGGGACGGGTCTAGTCGTGCTGTCCTGAGACAGGTCTGGTCTGGGAAATCTGTGGTGTGTTGGGCCTGGTTTAGTAGAGCTGTGGTGTGATGGGCCTGGTCTAGTAGAGCTGTGTTGTGATGGGACGGGTCTAGTCGTGCTGTCCTGAGACAGGTCTGGTCTGGTAAATCTGTGCTGTGTTGGGCCTGGTCTAGTAGAGCTGTGGTGTGATGGGCCTGGTCTAGTAGAGCTGTGTTGTGATGGGACGGGTCTAGTCGTGCTGTCCTGAGACAGGTCTGGTCTGGTAAATCTGTGCTGTGTTGGGCCTGGTCTAGTAGAGCTGTGCTGTAATAAGCCATGTCTGGCTCTTTTCTCCTGTGGATGGTGGGGGTACTGTTTCAGAAGGTGGGGCGGGGGACCTCTGTTGCTGGGGTGATGGGTGTGTGGGTCCCTGCCAAGTGTTGCATCTTTTAGGTCCTTGGCAAAGGTTCTGATACTGTCCTGATCAAGATGTACGTTATCGTATAAGTGTTGACATGTCAGAGTGGGGTGGTGAGCCGTTCTGACGTTGAGCAGTGAGGCACAGTCCACAGTGATCTGTTGATTTATTTTGTCGATCTCTCTCTCTCGCTGTGTCTCTCTCGCTGTGTCTCTCTCGCTGTGTCTCTCTCGCTGTGTCTCTCTCGCTGTGTCTCTCTCACTGTGTCTCTCTCACTGTGTCTCTCTCTGTGTGTCTCTCTCTCTCTCGCTGTGTCGGTGTGTCTCTTTCTCGCTGTGTCGGTGTGTCTCTCTCTCGCTGTCTTTCTCGCTGTGTCTCTTTCTCTCGCTGTCTTTCTCTCTCTCGCTGTCTCTCTCGCTGTGTCTCTTTCTCTCTCGCTGTCTCTCTCGCTGTGTCTCTTTCTCTCTCGCTGTCTCTCTCGCTGTGTCTCTTTCTCTCTCGCTGTCTCTCTCGCTGTGTCTCTTTCTCTCTCGCTGTCTCTCTCGCTGTGTCTCTTTCTCTCTCGCTGTCTCTCTCGCTGTGTCTCTTTCTCTCTCGCTGTCTCTCTCGCTGTGTCTCTTTCTCTCTCGCTGTCTCTCTCGCTGTGTCTCTTTCTCTCTCGCTGTCTCTCTCGCTGTGTCTCTTTCTCTCTCGCTGTCTCTCTCGCTGTGTCTCTTTCTCTCTCGCTGTCTCTTTCTCTCTCGCTGTGTGTCTCTTTCTCTCTCGCTGTGTGTCTCTTTCTCTCTCGCTGTGTGTCTCTCTCTCTCACTCAATTCAATTCAATTTGCTTTATTGGCATGACGTAACAATGTACATATTGCCAAAGCTTATTTTGGATATTTACAATATAAAAATGAGAATCAAAATTGTCAACGGGACAACAGTAACAACAATAACCAAGGGTCAAAATAACCATACATTCAACAATAACAATAAGCATACAGTAGAGTACATGTGCAGGTTGATTGGTCTGTCAGACACTGTCCCTCAACTTACGGCAGGTAGCAATGTAGTGCGCTGCCAACCCACAGCTCTCTGCGTCCTCCCACAACAGGACTGGTAGCCTATCCTCATCAGAGAGGTCTTTGAAACCTTGAATAAGGGTTTCAAATTTGGGGAAATGACACTAATTGTTTTATATTTTTTACATTTTGTCAGGAAATGCAGCTCTGTCTCAGGTTCTGCTGTTGTGCAGTGGTTGCACAGCCTTTCCTCTACAGGGAGCCAGGTTTTCCTGTGTCTACCCTTCTCAATGGCAAGGCTGTGCTCACTGAGCCTGTATTTTGTCAAGGTTTTTCTAAGGTTTTGATCAGTAACCATGGTCAAATATTTAGCCACAGTGTACTGTCGATTTAGGGCCAGAT
Organism: Salvelinus namaycush; assembly: GCF_016432855.1. Lineage (NCBI taxonomy): Eukaryota > Metazoa > Chordata > Actinopteri > Salmoniformes > Salmonidae > Salvelinus > Salvelinus namaycush. Next base: position 23,637,093 of record NC_052338.1, on the reverse strand, counting down.
AGCACTGCATTTTGCTTTGTGTTTGTGCTTGTGTTTCCCAATAAGCAAATGTAGTTTTGTTTTGACTGTTGTAATTTGGTTTATCCTGATTTGATTGGATGTTCTGGTCCTGAGGCTTCAGTGTGTTAGTAGAACAGGTTTGTGAACTCAGCCCCAGGACCAGCTGGATGAGGGGACTCTTTTCTTTGCTCAGCTCTTGCCATTGCAGGGCTTGGTAGTGATATGAGAGGGGGTCACTGTATTTTAGATGTTTCCAAAACCTAATTGCTCTTTTTTGAGTTTTTATTATTATTTGATATTTGCCTAATTCTGCCCTGCATGCATTGTTTGTAGTTTTCCTCTGGACATGTAGGAGAATCTTACAGAACTCTGTATGCAGGGTTTCAATGGGGTGTTTGTCCCATTTGATGAAATCTTGTTTTTCAAGATCACCCTCTCTCGCGCTGTGTCGCTCTCTCGCTGTGTGGCTCTCTCGTTCTCTCGCTGTGTGGCTCTCTCTCGCTCTCTCTCTCTCTCGCGCTCTCTCGCTCTCTCTCTCTCTCGCTGTGTGTCTCTCTCGCTGTGTGTCTCTCTCGCTGTGTGTCTCTCTCGCTGTGTGGCTCTCTCGCTGTGTGGCTCTCTCTCTCGCTGTGTGTCTCTCTCGCTCTCTCTCTCGCTCTCGCTGTGTGGCTCTCTCGCTCTCTCTCTCTCTCTCGCTGTGTGTCTCTCTCGCGCTCTCTCTCTCTCTCGCTGTGTGGCTCTCTCGCGCTCTCTCTCTCTCTCGCTGTGTGGCTCTCTCGCGCTCTCTCTCTCTCTCTCGCTGTGTGTCTCCCTCGCTCTCTCTCTCTCGCTCTCGCTGTGTGGCTCTCTCGCTGTGTGTCTCTCTCGCTGTGTGGCTCTCTCTCTCTCTCTCGCTGTGTGGCTCTCTCGCTGTGTGGCTCTCTCGCTGTGTGGCTCTCTCTCTCTCTCGCTGTGTGTCTCCCTCGCTCTCTCGCTCTCGCTGTGTGGCTCTCGCTCTCGCTCTCGCTGTGTGGCTCTCTCGCTCTCTCTCTCGCTCTCGCTGTGTGGCTCTCTCGCTCTCTCTCTCGCTGTGTGTCTCTCTCTCTCTCGCTCTCGCTGTGTGGCTCTCTCGCTGTGTGGCTCTCTCTCTCTCTCTCGCTGTGTGGCTCTCTCGCTGTGTGGTTCTCTCGCTCTCTCGCTGTGTGGCTCTCTCGCTCTCTCGCTGTGTGGCTCTCTCGCTCTCTCGCTGTGTGGCTCTCTCGCTCTCTCGCTGTGTGGCTCTCTCTCTCTCTCGCTGTGTGGCTCTCTCTCTCTCTCGCTGTGTGGCTCTCTCTCTCTCTCGCTGTGTGGCTCTCTCTCTCGCTGTGTGGCTCTCTCGCTCTCTCTCTCGCTCTCGCTGTGTGGCTCTCTCGCTCTCTCTCGCTCTCGCTGTGTGGCTCTCTCGCTCTCTCTCTCGCTCTCGCTGTGTGTCTCCCTCGCTCTCGCTGTGTGGCTCTCTCGCTGTGTGGCTCTCTCGCTCTCGCTCTCGCTGTGTGGCTCTCTCGCTCTCTCTCTCTCTCTCGCTGTGTGGTTCTCTCTCTCTCTCTCGCTGTGTGGCTCTCTCGCTGTGTGGCTCTCTCGCTGTGTGGCTCTCTCGCTGTGTGGCTCTCTCGCTGTGTGGCTCTCTCGCTGTGTGGCTCTCGCTCTCTCGCTGTGTGGCTCTCTCGCTCTCTCGCTGTGTGGCTCTCTCGCTCTCTCGCTGTGTGGCTCTCTCTCTCTCGCTGTGTGTCTCCCTCGCTCTCGCTCTCGCTGTGTGGCTCTCTCGCTGTGTGGCTCTCTCGCTCTCTCGCTGTGTGGCTCTCTCGCTGTGTGGCTCTCTCGCTCTCTCGCTGTGTGGCTCTCTCTCGCTGTGTGTCGCTCTCGCTGTGTGGCTCTCTCGCTGTGTGGCTCTCTCTCTCGCTGTGTGGCTCTCTCTCTCGCTGTGTGGCTCTCTCTCTCGCTGTGTGGCTCTCTCTCGCTGTGTGGCTCTCTCTCTCGCTGTGTGGCTCTCTCTCTCGCTGTGTGGCTCTCTCTCTCGCTGTGTGGCTCTCTCTCTCGCTGTGTGGCTCTCTCTCTCGCTGTGTGGCTCTCTCGCTGTGTGGCTCTCTCGCTGTGTGGCTCTCTCGCTGTGTGGCTCTCTCGCTGTGTGGCTCTCTCGCTGTGTGGCTCTCTCGCTCTCTCGCTGTGTGGCTCTCTCGCTCTCTCGCTGTGTGGCTCTCGCTGTGTGGCTCTCTCGCTCTCTCGCTGTGTGGCTCTCGCTCTCTCGCTGTGTGGCTCTCTCGCTGTGTGGCTCTCTCGCTGTGTGGCTCTCTCGCTCTCTCGCTGTGTGTCTCTCGCTCTCTCGCTGTGTGGCTCTCTCGCTCTCTCGCTGTGTGTCTCTCTCGCTCTCTCGCTGTGTATCTCTCTCGCTCTCTCGCTGTGTGGCTCTCTCGCTCTCTCGCTGTGTGGCTCTCTCGCTCTCTCTCTCTCGCTGTGGGTGTGTCTCTCTCTCGCTATGTCTCTCTCTCTTGCTGTGGGTGTGTCTCTCTCTCTCGCTATGTCTCTCTCGCTGTGTGTCTCTCTCTCTCGCTGTGTATGTCTCTCGCTCTCTCTCTCTCTTGCTGTGTGTCGCTCTCGCTCTCTCAAGAGCTTTATTGGCATGGGAAACATATGTTAACATTGCCAAAGCAAGTGAAGTAGATAATAAACAATAAAAATGAACAGTAAACATTACACTCACAGAAGTTCCAAAAGAATGAAAACATTACAAATGTCTATATACAGTGTTGTAACGATGTGCAAATGGTTAAAGTACAAAAGGGGAAAATAAATAAATATGGGTTGTATTTACAATGGTGTTTGTTCTTCACTGGTCACCCTTGTGGCAACAGGTCACAAATCTTGCTGCTGTGATGGCACACTGTGGTATTTCACCCAGTAGATATGGGAGTTTATCAAAATTGGGTTTGTTTTCAAATTATTTGTGGATCTGTGTAATCTGAGGGAAATATGTGTCTCTAATATGGTCATACATTTGGCAGGAGGTTAGGAAGTGCAGCTCAGTTTCCACCTCATTTTGTGGGCAGTGTGCACATAGCCTGTCTTCTCTTGAGAGCCATGTCTGCGTACGGTGGCCTTTCTCAATAGCAAGGCTATGCTCACTGAGTCTGTACATTGTCAAACCTTTCCTTAAGTTTGGGTCAGTCACAGTGGTCAGGTATTCTGCCACTGTGTACTCTCTGTTTAGGGCCAAATAGCATTCTAGTTTGCTCAGTTTTTTTGTTAATTGTTTCCAATGTGTCAAGTAATTATCTTTTTGTTTTCTCATGATTAGGTTGGGTCTAATTGTGTTGCTGTCTCTCTCTCTCTCTCTCTCGCTCTCCCTCTCTTTCTGTGTGTGTCTCTCTCTCTTTCTCTCTCTGTCTTTTGCTCTCTCCCCCTCCCTCTGTCTTCCTCAGTGAGAGTACAGTGCTGCTGTTGAACCCATCTCTGGGAGACAGGCTGGTGGTGAGCTCCACAGACCAGCTGATCACCTCCTACGAGCCCCCAGAGGAGGACAAGGAGCAGGCCGTCACCTGGGCTCTGTCTGAAGGCCCGGAGCACAACAAGGGACACCGCCTCACCCTCACCCACCCCAAGGTAAGACACACTACCTCTCCCTCTGAGTAACCCTCACTCCTCTTAGGGAAGGGTCATCCCAACTCCTGCGTCAGTGGTCAGTCCAGCATCTATAGCTCCATGAATTTGAAGGTGGTTACATTTCTCCAGCCCTATCCCTCAGCTGGTTACATTTCTCCAGCCCCGATCCCTCAGCTGGTTACATTTCTCCAGCCCCGATCCCTCAGCTGGTTACATTTCTCCAGCCCGATCCCTCAGCTGGTTACATTTCTCCAGCCCCGATCCCTCAGCTGGTTACATTTCTCCAGCCCGATCCCTCAGCTGGTTACATTTCTCCAGCCCGATCCCTCAGCTGGTTACATTTCTCCAGCCCCGATCCCTCAGCTGGTTACATTTCTCCAGCCCCGATCCCTCAGCTGGTTACATTTCTCCAGCCCCGATCCCTCAGCTGGTTGCCAGAAAAGTGGAGGGTGGATGCTTTGTTTTTGTTTGAATCCCAGATTGCCCCTTTAAGGCCACAGGTAACTCAGAATGTTAGGGATATAGTGAAGAAGACGAACACTCAGATGGTGATACTGAGAACCCTATGATGACATTCAGACATATTTTTTGTCTTTACCCCAGAAAACCCTTTTAGTCCAACAGCTGTAGTTTGGAGGCTTTTAAGGAAACACCAGAGTAGATTGTGGTTAGCCTTTTTCCTCAAGTATATGGAAAGAAACATATAAGAGAAGAGCTTCTAGTTTTTCCAATTTAAAATAGAGTGGAAAGAAAAGCTTTGACAAAATTGACACAGATGCACATGGCATTTGGAAAGACTGCAACCGTAATACTAGCTACCACCCATATTTTCAAGTTTCTGTACTTTGCCTTAGCTATAGTCCTAGGTGTATTATAACAAATATGTATTAAAACTATAATGTATTACTGTAGTAATGATAATAGTACTGTATAGTAATAACAGTAATATAAATGTTGTTTTGAATTGTGATAATATAATTCATATTGAATCATACTTAAATCCTCCGCTCTTCCTTTCTCTCCTGTCTCCCTTCCACCCTCCCTTCCTCCCTTACCCTCTCCTTCTTCCCTTCCACCCTCCCTTCCTCCCTTACCCTCTCCTTCTTCCCTTCCACCCTCCCTTCCTCCCTTACCCTCTCCTTCTTCCCTTCCACCCTCCCTTCCTCCCTTACCCTCTCCTTCTTCCCTTCCACCCTCCCTTCCTCCCTTACCCTCTCCTTCTTCCCTTCCTCCCTTACCCTCTCCTTCTTCCCTTCCTCCCTTACCCTCTCCTTCTTCCCTTCCTCCCTTACCCTCTCCTTCTTCCCTTCCTCCCTTACCCTCTCCTTCTTCCCTTCCTCCCTTACCCTCTCCTTCTTCCCTTCCTCCCTTACCCTCTCCTTCTTCCCTTCCTCCCTTACCCTCTCCTTCTTCCCTTCCACCCTTACCCTCTCCTTCTTCCCTTCCACCCTTACCCTCTCCTTCTTCCCTTCCTCCCTTACCCTCTCCTTCTTCCCTTCCACCCTTACCCTCTCCTTCTTCCCTTCCACCCTTACCCTCTCCTTCTTCCCTTCCTCCCTTACCCTCTCCTTCTTCCCTTCCTCCCTTACCCTCTCCTTCTTCCCTTCCACCCTCCCTTCCTCCCTTACCCTCTCCTTCTTCCCTTCCTCCCTTACCCTCTCCTTCTTCCCTTCCTCCCTTACCCTCTCCTTCTTCCCTTCCACCCTCCCTTCCTCCCTTACCCTCTCCTTCTTCCCTTCCACCCTTACCCTCTCCTTCTTCCCTTCCACCCTCCCTTCCTCCCTTACCCTCTCCTTCTTCCCTTCCACCCTTACCCTCTCCTTCTTCCCTTCCACCCTCCCTTCCTCCCTTACCCTCTCCTTCTTCCCTTCCACCCTTACCCTCTCCTTCTTCCCTTCCTCCCTTACCCTCTCCTTCTTCCCTTCCACCCTCCCTTCCTCCCTTACCCTCTCCTTCTTCCCTTCCACCCTCCCTTCCTCCCTTACCCTCTCCTTCTTCCCTTCTTCCCTTACCCTCTCCTTCTTCCCTTACCTTACCCTCTCCTTCTTCCCTTCCTCCCTTACCCTCTCCTTCTTCCCTTCCTCCCTTACCCTCTCCTTCTTCCCTTCCTCCCTTACCCTCTCCTTCTTCCCTTCCTCCCTTACCCTCTCCTTCTTCCCTTCCTCCCTTACCCTCTCCTTCTTCCCTTCCACCCTTACCCTCTCCTTCTTCCCTTCCACCCTTACCCTCTCCTTCTTCCCTTCCTCCCTTACCCTCTCCTTCTTCCCTTCCTCCCTTACCCTCTCCTTCTTCCCTTCCACCCTTACCCTCTCCTTCTTCCCTTCCACCCTCCCTTCCTCCCTTACCCTCTCCTTCTTCCCTTCCACCCTCCCTTCCTCCCTTACCCTCTCCTTCTTCCCTTCCACCCTCCCTTCCTCCCTTACCCTCTCCTTCTTCCCTTCCTCCCTTACCCTCTCCTTCTTCCCTTCCTCCCTTACCCTCTCCTTCTTCCCTTCCTCCCTTACCCTCTCCTTCTTCCCTTCCTCCCTTACCCTCTCCTTCTTCCCTTCCTCCCTTACCCTCTCCTTCTTCCCTTCCTCCCTTACCCTCTCCTTCTTCCCTTCCTCCCTTACCCTCTCCTTCTTCCCTTCCTCCCTTACCCTCTCCTTCTTCCCTTCCTCCCTTACCCTCTCCTTCTTCCCTTCCTCCCTTACCCTCTCCTTCTTCCCTTCCTCCCTTACCCTCTCCTTCTTCCCTTCCTCCCTTACCCTCTCCTTCTTCCCTTCCTCCCTTACCCTCTCCTTCTTCCCTTCCTCCCTTACCCTCTCCTTCTTCCCTTCCTCCCTTACCCTCTCCTTCTTCCCTTCCTCCCTTACCCTCTCCTTCTTCCCTTCCTCCCTTACCCTCTCCTTCTTCCCTTCCTCCCTTACCCTCTCCTTCTTCCCTTCCTCCCTTACCCTCTCCTTCTTCCCTTCCTCCCTTACCCTCTCCTTCTTCCCTTCCTCCCTTACCCTCTCCTTCTTCCCTTCCACCCTTACCCTCTCCTTCTTCCCTTCCACCCTTACCCTCTCCTTCTTCCCTTCCTCCCTTACCCTCTCCTTCTTCCCTTCCTCCCTTACCCTCTCCTTCTTCCCTTCCACCCTTACCCTCTCCTTCTTCCCTTCCACCCTCCCTTCCTCCCTTACCCTCTCCTTCTTCCCTTCCACCCTCCCTTCCTCCCTTACCCTCTCCTTCTTCCCTTCCTCCCTTACCCTCTCCTTCTTCCCTTCCTCCCTTACCCTCTCCTTCTTCCCTTCCTCCCTTACCCTCTCCTTCTTCCCTTCCTCCCTTACCCTCTCCTTCTTCCCTTCCTCCCTTACCCTCTCCTTCTTCCCTTCCTCCCTTACCCTCTCCTTCTTCCCTTCCTCCCTTACCCTCTCCTTCTTCCCTTCCTCCCTTACCCTCTCCTTCTTCCCTTCCTCCCTTACCCTCTCCTTCTTCCCTTCCACCCTCCCTTCCTCCCTTACCCTCTCCTTCTTCCCTTCCTCCCTTACCCTCTCCTTCTTCCCTTCCTCCCTTACCCTCTCCTTCTTCCCTTCCTCCCTTACCCTCTCCTTCTTCCCTTCCTCCCTTACCCTCTCCTTCTTCCCTTCCTCCCTTACCCTCTCCTTCTTCCCTTCCACCCTTACCCTCTCCTTCTTCCCTTCCACCCTTACCCTCTCCTTCTTCCCTTCCTCCCTTACCCTCTCCTTCTTCCCTTCCTCCCTTACCCTCTCCTTCTTCCCTTCCTCCCTTACCCTCTCCTTCTTCCCTTCCACCCTTACCCTCTCCTTCTTCCCTTCCACCCTCCCTTCCTCCCTTACCCTCTCCTTCTTCCCTTCCACCCTCCCTTCCTCCCTTACCCTCTCCTTCTTCCCTTCCTCCCTTACCCTCTCCTTCTTCCCTTCCTCCCTTACCCTCTCCTTCTTCCCTTCCTCCCTTACCCTCTCCTTCTTCCCTTCCTCCCTTACCCTCTCCTTCTTCCCTTCCTCCCTTACCCTCTCCTTCTTCCCTTCCTCCCTTACCCTCTCCTTCTTCCCTTCCTCCCTTACCCTCTCCTTCTTCCCTTCCTCCCTTACCCTCTCCTTCTTCCCTTCCTCCCTTACCCTCTCCTTCTTCCCTTCCTCCCTTACCCTCTCCTTCTTCCCTTCCTCCCTTACCCTCTCCTTCTTCCCTTCCACCCTTACCCTCTCCTTCTTCCCTTCCACCCTTACCCTCTCCTTCTTCCCTTCCTCCCTTACCCTCTCCTTCTTCCCTTCCTCCCTTACCCTCTCCTTCTTCCCTTCCTCCCTTACCCTCTCCTTCTTCCCTTCCTCCCTTACCCTCTCCTTCTTCCCTTCCTCCCTTACCCTCTCCTTCTTCCCTTCCTCCCTTACCCTCTCCTTCTTCCCTTCCTCCCTTACCCTCTCCTTCTTCCCTTCCTCCCTTACCCTCTCCTTCTTCCCTTCCACCCTTACCCTCTCCTTCTTCCCTTCCACCCTTACCCTCTCCTTCTTCCCTTCCACCCTTACCCTCTCCTTCTTCCCTTCCTCCCTTACCCTCTCCTTCTTCCCTTCCTCCCTTACCCTCTCCTTCTTCCCTTCCACCCTCCCTTCCTCCCTTACCCTCTCCTTCTTCCCTTCCACCCTCCCTTCCTCCCTTACCCTCTCCTTCTTCCCTTCCACCCTCCCTTCCTCCCTTACCCTCTCCTTCTTCCCTTCCACCCTCCCTTCCTCCCTTCCACCCTCCCTTCCTCCCTTACCCTCTCCTTCTTCCCTTCCACCCTCCCTTCCTCCCTTACCCTCTCCTTCTTCCCTTCCACCCTCCTCCAGGCAGTAAAGCAGGTAGTTTGGCACGGTAAGGGTGACTACCTGTCCAGCGTCATGCCTGACAACACCAGCAACCTGCAGGTGCTGATCCACCAGGTGAGCAAGCGGCGGACGCAGAACCCCTTCCGCAAGAACAAGGGCCTGGTGCAGTGCGTCTCCTTCCACCCGCTGCGGCCCTACTTCTTCGTGGCCACGCAGCGCTACGTGCGCATCTACAACCTCATCAAGCAAGAGCTGACCAAGAAGCTGATGACCAACTGCAAGTGGATCTCCAGCATGGCCATTCACCCTGGAGGTTAGTGCTCTGTCACAGGTCCCCCTCAGAGAGGAGAGGATGTCCTACTGGAACGTCTGTGGAGATGGCTAAATGCACCTCCAATAAGCTGGGATTTGATGGTCATTCTCAAGAGGAGGAAGGTGGTGATATATGAGTGAAATACATGTTTTCTGTACTAACACTACTCCTGGCCAGGTGATAACCTGATCTGTGGCAGCTATGACTGCAGACTGGCCTGGTTTGATCTGGACCTCTCTACCAAACCCTACAAGATGCTGCGGTGAGGCAACTCCTATACATTCTCATGTATTCATTTGTAATTATTGATTGCCAATGAATACTAGTTGTTGACCACGTGACATGAGGCCTGAGTTTTATTGGTTCTGAAGTCTTTTGTCTGTTTTGGCGACCCAGGCACCACAAGAAGGCCTTGAGAGGCGTGGCTTATCACAGGAACTACCCCCTATTCGCCTCTGGTGCTGATGACGGCAGCGTCATCGTCTGCCACGGCATGGTCTACAAGTAAGTCACATCACCCAATCACACCTACTGTCCCAATACAATATAAACACCTCTCCTCTTCACTGTCTCATGTCTGTTTTTCACCATCTCTCCTTTCCTCTGTCGTTCTCTCTCTCTCTCTCTGAAGATGTCATGTTGTTTTTCCCCCTGCGTTCCTTCTCCAACTCGTCTAAATGTTGATGCGTATCCTACAAACCATATTTCCTGATTTGTACATTTTATTTCGGCTGTATAACCGTCAAGAGATTTTAAATGAAGAAATATAATACTGTAGAATATTGTCTGTGTTCAGTCTTCTGTCATAACTCTATCAATCAATCTCTCGTTCTCTCTTTCATTCTTTCTTTCCAGTGACCTGCTCCAGAATCCTCTCATTGTTCCAGTCAAGGTACTGAAGGGTCACCAGATCACCCAAGATCTGGGGGTCCTAGACGTGACCTTCCACCCCACCCAGCCCTGGGTCTTCTCCTCGGGGGCTGACACCACCATCCGCCTCTTCACCTAAACCACCTCGGTCACATCTCAAATCACACCCTATTCCCTATCTAGTGCACTACTTTTGACCAGAGCAGTTTGACAAAAGCAGTGCACTACAGTATATAGGGATACCTTTTATCTCAAATGACATGCTATTCCCTATATAGTGCACTACTTTTGGCCAGAGCAGTTTGACCAAAGTGGTGCACTATATAGGGGATACCTTGGTTACATTTCAAATGGCACCCTATTCCCTGTATAGTGCACTACTTTTGACTAGAGGCCACATAGGGCTATATCTGAGCAATATGTGTACTGTATTTAAGACACTTACCAGTCTCCTCCCATGTCCTCTGACAGCTATCCCTGACGGAAGAATCAAATCAAGTGCCTGACATCATGTATATTATCCTCATGTTTAGTACTTTTTCCAAGCTAAGAGAACACCAACCACACAGCCATAATCTCTTTCTCTCCTCAGTGAAACTGAGACAGTAAAAATATGTTTGGTTTCAAACGGCACCTCAAATCTGGCCTGGGCAGGAAAGCCTATTTCCATCTACGTTGCTGTTCTGTGCAGCTGACCTCATAGCAGCGCATAAGAGTCAAACCACTAATGCTTGGACACTTCAGACAGCCCCCGTGACAAAATATACTGTATGTTCAGAGATTAAGCTTGCCAATAGAAACAATAGAACAATGATGTTGTGAGCCCCCAGAAGGACCCTGTCAGCCCCTGTCCTAGAAGGATATGTGTAAATATATCGGTCTCTCTTTGTGTATGCAACCAAAGTCATGTCCAGTTGAGGTTCTGCAGGACTTGTTTCGATCACAAACACTATGTATGGCGATGTGTGATCCCTTTTTTTTTTAAATTGTAAAATCTTCTGACTCCTTTTCTCGACGACTTTGTCGGTCTGCTACAAGTATTTCTTTTTAATTAAAACTGGTGTTCCCTGAAGCGTTTGAAGCGTGTGTGTTTTGTTTGGGTCTCGCTCTTCTCTTTTGCGTCGGTGGCCGGCGGGTCAAGAAGGGTGAACTCAAAACCTCTGAAATATATGCAACCAGGGACGTGGAAGTGGGTTTCCTTTGCTCCTCAGCTCAGCCCCAGACGAGATTCTTCAGAAAGTGGTGGATTATATATCATTCTCTGTCAAGACGAGGCAAGGCCGTGTTGTACTACACTGTACACCTGTGGCTCCCTCCCTCTCTCACATCGCTGTATCATTGCCTTTGTCCTAGATGGTAATGTAGGGCACTACTTTTGGGCAGGGCTCTGTTCAAAACTAGTGCACTATATAGGGAATAGTGTGACGAAGACAGTCTGTCGGTCAGTCTCTAGCTATGGTCTAAATCTGAAAATATTGTGAATGAAATTGATTCTGGCAAACAAATGTACTAAATTTGAGGTCTATAGAATCTTTGTCATTTTGAGGTTTTCTTGAAAGCAATGTTATTCAATGTAGATCACAACAGCGACCATGAGGGAACTAAGAAATATACAGTGCAGCTGACTGATACGCATGTTCTAAATATTAGTATATGTATGTTAGAGCGTAGAAATGTGTACCTCAACTGTTAATCGTCTCAACTGTTGAAATGGTTTGTGTTTTATTACAATGTATGGCCATGAATCAAATGCCAAGTAATTTATAAATTAGCTAGCGTTTCTAGCTGCTAAAACTACATTTCCTCTTTATAGCTAATCAGTTGGTTGTGAATATCCTCTCTTCCTGGTATGTAGGTCAGATTTCCTGGATTGATTTGGCCAAGATCCTGTATAGACGTTAATGATGTCATTGGCCGATAGATGCTAATAGTGAGAGAGTTGATTGATCCATATGGCTTTTAACACACTTGGCATATTCAACATGAGAAGTAGGCCTGGCGATGTGTTTTAGGAATACAATACAATTTGTTTCACTTCAAACTGCTCGTCTCCTTTAGCTCTGCCTGATGGCAGTTTGTTTCATCACAAACACCATGTATACATGTAGAATGACTCAGCTGGTCTTGAAATCAACTTTCAATTGGGTCAAAATGGGAATAAATAAAAGCCAACTATAAACCACAAACTGTTTGACAGGTCTAAAAAAGGTTGTTTTTCTAATGTTCAGAGGAAGTTCCTCCATTCCCTTTGTCAAGGAAAGCATACTAGAGCTAAAGTGATGGAAAACTGAAGCTGCTGCCACGAAAGCCCTTTTGGGCGGGCAGTAATGTTAGTTTCCCCCTGAAGCTTCTTATTGGTGAAGGGACCCAAACATTAAAACGCTACATTTAAGGAGCCATACAAATAAGTATGGAAGTGCTTTGATATTGCATACATGCATGAGAGCAGTGAAAAACTCCATGGCTCATAAAGTACATTGCACTGTCTCTCCTCCACCATTTAATGTTTCCACTCTTGAATTTCATCTTTAAGAAGAAAGAAAAAAAGCAAAGCAGGAAACTGTTGGGTTTGGTTCGCTTTACCACATTTATCAATTAACACTGGCAGTAGCCAGAGAAACCAGTCAATTGATTGCAGCTGTCCCTGTTTTGAAGTCCCGTTTTTCCCAGCTCTCCCAAGCTGTACCGGGAGGGAGGAAATGGACATGCATAAAATCATTTTTAATCAACGCAAAGGGATTGGTCCCATACATGATATTTTACAAAAACCATTAGATTGGCAGCAGGCCAGGCAGGCTCAGTCAGAGCAGATGAGTTTTTCTGCTGTAATAAATTAGCTGACTGGGTTGCCAGTAGCCGGGGAGACGTCACACCAGGCAGAACCAGACTGAGACAGGGCTCGGCCTACACACGCTCTTGGTCAAAACTGAAAATGGCACAAGACAAATTCCTCTCCTCTGTCTGCAGCTCTGAGATGACATAATGTTTTAAAAAGACTTGCTGACCTTTTAATGACTTCCTCCTCTCTGCTCCTTTGACTGACCGCCGCCACACTGCTTTGAGCCCTTCCCAGGGGCCCCACTGCCACAGAGCTTTGAGCCCTGCCTGCATGGGGGCCCCACCAAGGGCCTCCATTGTAAATGTGTTGTTGCCACGGCCCATTACTATAACATGTGTATAGGTTTTGTGTTGCATGTGGGTTCCTGAGTACAGTAAGTTAAAGGCCCTTGTGTGTTTCTGTGTGTAGTTCTTGCATTACGGTTCTACTCTGTTTCTGAAGATGACTTCAGACAGTGGCACTGAAACAGTCTGAAAAGCACAGGCTCTTTGGAAAGGCTTTGGATGTCTGTTACTGTGTCTCGCCCACAACACTGAGCTGCGAGTGTGTGTGTGTGTGTGTGTGTGTGTGTGTGTGTGTGTGTGTGTGTGTGTGTGTGTGTGTGTGTGTGTGTGTGTGTGTGTGTGTGTGTGTGTGTGTGTGTACCTGCGGTTTTCCTGTCAGTGAAACCCAATAACACTCCCATTGCATCACTCTGAATAGTTTTTAAAGAAATTGATGCAGTCCTGGCAGACAGTGAATGTTTCCATCGCTTTTTCTTTCCTTCTTTTCTCCCCTCATTCGTTTTTTTTCACCCTTAGGGAGCGTGGTCAAAACAAACAGCAAATATGCGGTCTGTGTAGAGAAACTGGGCTTGGAGAAGGCCACATTCCAGGATAAGTGGAAAAAATTTGAGCCCCATTCTCTCCTGCCTGTGTTTTGAAGCTCCTAGAGACCTTGCTTCCACAATGTTAATTTGGGAATCTAGTGTCTCTGGGTGCTGGTTTCCCCAATGGGCTCTCTGGGTTTTTTGTGATTGTCAGCAGCGTTGAACGAGGCTGCCCCTGTGTGGGTACTCCACTGCTGTCTACCATTCAGACTAACTACGGAACACTGCTGGTGGCTCGTTATTACAGTGTCTTAATGAGCTAGCTATGCAATTCACGCCTGCATTACGAAGATGTTTACACTGAACAGGCAAGATTTGTACTGTCTGTAATGATGTTGATGAACAATGTGGTTATTTCTGGTTATTAGAGAGATTTTAGTGGCTTCATCCTCTCGGAGGTAGCCAGCGACGATTAGGGATGCACGTACCAGGATGAGAAATATGAGCGTAACACACAGAAAAGAGAGAGAGAGAGAAAGTGAAAAGGACAGGGGGGGGGGGGTTGAATCCAGATATACTGCATATTGCCACAGACGGGCGGTTTTAAAGAGGCTTTGCTTTTCAAACATTGAGTCACTCCAAACGGTAGCAGCCAAACACATTATTGACATTGCGAGGGCACATTAATACTTTCCTCGCATTTGATGTTTGTGGTCCTATTTTTTCCTTCGCTTTTCTACATAATCGCAGCTATAGTAAGAGATGAGGTTTTCCTTCTGGAATCTTTAGGATTGGAACTATGAGACACTTTTGGTTATGAATGGTTTTTGGTGAGCCTCACATTTCTCCCCCTCTATTGGAGCTCTGCGATGACATACACCAGGGTTTATCTCGCACCACATTCAGCTTGGCCCTATTGGTATGAACAATACAGGGCCCTGTTGATGCATTTACATACAGTACCCACTCACCTCAATAAAATAAGTATTTCGTTGGCAGCTACTGAGTTCTGTTAACGGACACATTTGATCACAGATTTTGTCCTAAAATGAACTTCATGTGCCTCAGGACCAGGAATAGACACCCTCATGCACAGAGCTTCCATAGAGAATATGGGATACACAGACACGTTGACCTCTTCTTTCCCCATAGAATTGGGGACACAGAGAGAGACCGTGAGAGGCACCCAGAGCTCTGAGGGCCGGGCCAGCGTACTGAGGGCCGGGCCAGCGTACTGAGGGCCGGGCCAGCGTACTGAGGGCCGGGCCAGCGTACTGAGGGCCGGGCCAGCGTACTGAGGGCCGGGCCAGCGTACTGAGGGCCGGGCCAGCGTAGCGTACTGAGGGCCGGGCCGGGCCAGCGTACTGAGGGCCGGGCCGGGCCAGCGTACTGAGGGCCGGGCCGGCCAGCGTAGTACAGGACCGGGCCAAGGTGTTCTCTCTCACAGATCCTCAATCTTGTTTCGTCTGTCTGTCCTTTCCCTCGCTGACAATGGAGCCCTTCTTCCACTTTGAAGACTTTGGCAGATGTCGTGCTAAAAACATTCCTACGCTATTTTCTTTCTCTCTTCTTAGGGCGGAGGGGTTACTGAAAAGCATGCGAGGAACCAAAGCCCCCGCACAAGCAGTTTAAACTGGGTATCTTCAGCGAGAGAGAAAGTGGACAGATTTGATACTCTTTGACCCCAATTTGCAGCACCTGCAAAATTCAATTCTTGGGGAGTTTACAGTCTTTTAATTGGAGGGGAAAACAGCACTGTGAACTCTTGGCAGTTGGCTTAATTCAGATCTGTTACAAATTACCCCTAAATAGAGGGAACCTTTTTTTATTTTCCTGCTGCCTGCCTGCACATGTCCTTACTACAGCCCGGGCCCAATGACATCATGGTGCTCCAGCCGTGCAGACGGTGGTGGAAGTAAACCACAGTGAAATTGAGTTGCCTGAGCTAATTTAAAGAAAAGTAAAAGGCCACTCTCTGGTTACTTTAAGCACCACATTTGATATGGAGGAGGGTTGGCTTTGAAGGGGAGGCCAGGCCTAGGCTGAAGCAGCAGTCTCCTGGCCTCCGCGTGCGAGTAACGAGGGCTGGCGGCACCCAGCAGCAGTCTTTTATTATCTGGACACAGGACTTCTTCCAGGGTGGAGAGGGAGAGCGCAGCGGAGGTGTGGTGGACAGAGAGAGAGGGAAAAGAAGGGAGGCAGCTTGGGAGACATTCACACCTACACTGGCATCCGCCGGGCTGGTTTCGTGTGTCTGTGTGTGTGTAACTCAACAGGGTTCCAGATCGTTTTATGTGTTTCCTATATGGTAGCAAATGTGGTATCAAAAGGCCTTACCTGCAATGTACTGTATAATAAGTGTATTTTGTTAATATTTTTTTTATTTTACTTCACTTTTTCCAAATAGTCTCCCTCCCTTGCTCAAATTATGGAACTGTCACTAGATCCTATGAGGTTGTTTTAAAACCTTGATTATAGGTACAATACATAGTGAAGGGATGTCACTTTGGCCTAGATTAAATCCATACCGCTGAAGATCTGTGCTATAGAGCTATTGAAATGTAAAGGTCATTTCAGATTGAACCACATACGCAGCGTTCATGAATGCAGTCTCCGCGAACGCAGGAACATTGCCTTTCAATTTAAATTGTGCTGTAGCGCAGATCTTCAGCGGTACGGATTGAATCTAGCCCTTTTGAGTATTAGCATGATAGTCACAGATTGATAGTACATTGAACTCTTGCGGCGTAGCTAGATAGATTAAAACAAGAGTACAGTTCTACCTCTTTCATCATACCTTAAGGCAGGAACAGGGAGGGCTGTTAGTCAGCATTGTGGCTTTAGGGGAGTATTAGCAGTCAGCTGGAGTATTAACCAAACGACAACGATAAAAATACCTCGGTACCCACTACTGGGCACGCTAGCCCTATGGCGGCCGTGATTCTTCCGTAAATTGACATCGGCATCTCTCTCAAAACAGGATGTGGAAAGCTAGGCTAGCTATAGTGTTCATGACTCCGGCAGATGACCAGTTTTCACCAGGCAGGCAGCTCTTATATGGCTCTGTGTGCAACAGCAGCCTGCTGCCTGGTTGGCTCACAGTCATGTTGTCCCAGGCTGCATCCTGATTCTTCACCCTTCTCTCCTCTCTTATATTTCAAAGCATTGGATTAGTGTAATCATTGGCTGGAAGGGGTTTCCATTGTTAAATCCACAAGAGAAGTACACAAGTGCACATGTGGGGAAAAGGGTGGAGAATTGGGACGTAGCCTCAGATTACATCCCAAATGATGCCCTATTCCCTATATAGTGCAGTACTTTTGACCAGGGCCATCAGGGACAAATTCCCAGTCATGTTGTCCCTGGACCTGCAGCTGGTTTGGGGATCAGCCTTCCCTTCCCGCTGTGTCTCTCCAGCCCTCCAGGGGCGGTGTGCACCATCACTCACTCTCTGTCGTAGACACAGCACGTTTAAATACTTGTGTATACAGTGTGTGTGGCCCTAGGCTGCAACCACAGCTTGTTTGAGATCCTGACCAGGGGCCAGATTCACAAAACCTTCTTAAGAAGAAATTGCTTCTTAACTGACATTTTTTCTCGTGCTGTTTATGTTTCTCCTTAAGCAAAACGATTCTTGAAAATAAAGTCCTTGGAAATGTTCTTAATTCCAAAATATCTAAACCCTTGTCTTAAACTCAGGGCAGTGAGAGAAAAAGCTCATAAAAGCAATTGAACATGTTTAATTCAATCACAAACTTATTATGATTATTTTAAACCCAAGTACATGTTTAAGAACAGTAATCTCAGTAAGAAATATGCTAACATGATTGCCATTGCTAGCAACAAACATCTTAAGAATATTTGTAAGAAGAGATTTGAGAAGTTAGTAAGAAAATCATTAGATCTTAAAATATTGTTGGAATTGCACTTACGAACTATCTTCTTCAACTATCTTCTTACTAACTAGCTTCTTCAGTTTTTGCATAAGAAGTGTTTTGTGAATCTGGGCCCAGGACCTTGACTGTTTGAGGTAGATTTTAAGACGAGAAGAAGAACATCTCTTGGTTCTTAACCCTCTTGTTGTGTTTGCTTCGTGTTAATTAATTCTGTGTTCCTGGTCCAAAATGACCTCATTATATGTGATTATAAATCCATAATAATACATATATTATCACCTAATGTTGTTAGATCTTTTTATCAACTTAAGTTCTTGTGAACATTACAAGTTTTGAACTTCTATTTGCTATTTATGACCTGTAGGCCTCATTGACCTGAGCTCATACAACTTGTTTTTGAGTAAAAAAAGCATAATGTATGTATTATTTTGACTATAACAAATACTCAGATGAAACATTGTGCTATTTATCACAGACTACTTTCTGTCAAAGTTTTACAAGGACTCTCTCACCAGTGTCATGGTCAAAGATATGATCAAGAGCCTCACATACGGTTTATTGTTTGGTCATTGTGCTGCCACAGAATTAATTGTGAGCAAGGTCTCAAAAAAGCTTGATATACCAGATCTGCGAGAAAAGTTCTATATATTATTGAAACAATGTTGCGGTTGTTTGTGTGAATGCCAACAAGTGTGGTTCCCGTGGGGGAAAGATTCTATTGGGGAAAGGTTCCCGTGGGGGAAAGATTCTATTGGGGAAAGGTTCCCGTGGGGGAAAGATTCTATTGGGGAAAGGTTCCCGTGGGGGAAAGATTCTATTGGGGAAAGGTTCCCGTGGGGGAAAGATTCTATTGGGGAAAGGTTCCCGTGGGGGAAAGATTCTATTGGGGAAAGGTTCCCGTGGGGGAAAGATTCTATTGGGGAAAGGTTCCCGTGGGGGAAAGATTCTATTGGGGAAAGGTTCCCGTGGGGGAAAGATTCTATTGGGGAAAGGTTCCCGTGGGGGAAAGATTCTATTGGGGAAAGGTTCCCGTGGGGGAAAGATTCTATTGGGGAAAGGTTCCCGTGGGGGTTGCCATGGAAGCTGAGGTGTGTGTGTATGTGCTCAAACACACATGCATGTGAGGAGGGTCTGGGAGAGGAAGTGTGTCCATCTGATGAATGGGCATGTGCCTGAATTAAATTTTATACACTAATTGTAATCTCACCCATTAATTTCTAATGACAGATCATTTTTGACCGGGAACACCACAGGTGTACAAAAGTTAAATAAAACACCCAAAATGTAATGAAAATCATGGAAATGTGTTTTGTGTGTTCAGATGCCCTGTGTGGACAAAGTCATGGAACCTTATGACAATCAGATTAAATGAACTACATTTTTCAGAGCGAAAACTTGTCAATCGGTCCAATTCGACCGGAACACAGCAGGAGGGTTAATAAGGTTCAAAAGCCGACTCAGCATTGAGATGGGCTAAATCAACACAACATATCTGATAGAACATTATTTTGAAAACCAAGCTCAAAGGGACCTAATGACTAATACAGAGAAAGACTGTTCATCATTTTAATGTCCAAGTAGGACTATATTCAACTGTACAGGTTTTAATCCCTGTCAATTCTCCTCATCTGTCTTACTCTCTCTTCCTCCCATCCCTCCATTCATCGCCTCCTCCTCCTCTCCTTGAGTTCGAACGAGAACCTCTGATTTACCCCCGCCCCTCATCCCCAAGCCTTCCTGCCCCGGCTATGGGCCTAATCCCCACCCCAGCTGTGGGGACCCCACAGGGCCGTAAATCAGAGCCCCTAAATCCTTACCTGGGCAGCCCCCTGAAAGTGCTCTCCCCTTAGGCAGGATTCAGGAAGGTTGGGGGTGGATGTGGGGGATGGAGCCTGGGGGCAACATGATCCCTGAGCTAGCCCTCTGAGTGAATCACACCGTCAGAGAGAGAGATACAGTAGTTCCCCTGTCCTTAGTCTTAAATACACAGTGCATCTTTCATACACAGGACAGCAGACAGACTTTCTCTGTCTGAACTCTCTCAAGGTGTCTTCTTTGTGGGGATGTTTACTCTGCCTCCCCCAGTGTTAGGTGGATGTGTGATGCCATCTAACTGCACTCTCTCTGAACTGGGGTAGCCGGTCAAAGTCCCCGCAGGCTAAGTGCGCTCCCTATGGCTCCGCGGCTCGTGATTCTTAATGTGTTGTCTGGAGGGGCTTACAGGACGAGGACAGGAAGCAGATGCTCTGTTTGTTTGTTTATATAGCGCTCCCTCCCGTCCGTCGCACGTCCTTGGACCAGGGCCCAGGGTTGGTCCACGGGGAGGGGAGAGAGCCGAGGGGGTGGGACGACGGAAGTCTGGACCTGGGTGTCAATCACAGGTGGTTCCCGTGGGGCCTGTAGCAGATCACTGCAAATGAAGCATGTGTTTGTTGGACCGCAGCTCGTTCACTGGTATAAAAAAGCGAATGGGACAATTCCACTGTTTATCTGGCTAGCGCGTGCCATACGGAGACACAGTACAGAACTGGCCAGACCAGGGTCAGCTTTACACGGACTCCCTCTTTGTGTAGCCAGCGTGTGTCCGTAATGGCATCCTATCCCTTATACAGTCCACTATTATTATAAAAAATAGTGCACTATGTAAGGAATAGGGTGCCATTTGTGACGTAGTTTTAGGTGGGCTCTATTTTGGTGAGGCACGTTCATGGAGGATCAGGTCTACCGGTACTCATCTGTTGTACATTAGCCCTCTGTAGAGTGAACACTGTTTAATTCCAGACTGGAGGTAATTACAGGGGAGGCTGAAGGAGGGAGGGCCTGTTTCACCCAGGCATGATGGGGCTGGGGGGATAACCCCGTCATAAGCATACACACACACCTCTGATTTTAGTGGTTCTCTGGTTTCCACACACACAATACCACACCAACTGTTGGGTCAAATGAAATCAGTGACGTTTTGACCAAGTACCACTTCCCCACATCTGTGAGTGAGTTCCTCCCGGTCGTGTGTGTGTGTCACCCACATCTGTGAGTGAGCCCCGGTCGTGACCCCACACAGCTTTAGAGGACTCGTGCTGATCCCTCTAATAAAGAGGGACGGGTTAACAGGGTAATGATGGGGTACTCATACATCCAATAACCCCTCATTTATTCATTACTAGACTTCTCTCTCTCTCTAATTACCTACGGGTCTTTTGAAAAAGCACTCTTAAGAGATTGTGTTACTGTATTTGTCATAAGATTTTTCTTCAGTATGATTGAGTTATGTTTTTACTGTCTGATAATGTTGAGTGTTTATCAACAGAAACAACAGCAGGGGTTTGGATGATATAAAAGATACTACACACAGCTGTAGAAACAGACTGAAAGTATGTATGTCCGCCACTACTAGTAGTACTAATAGGAGAGTATTACCATGGTACACCACTACTAGTAGTACTAATAGGAGAGCATAGTATTACCATGGTACACCACTACTAGTAGTACCATGGTATGCCACTACTAGTAGTACTAATAGCAGAGCATAGTATTACCATGGTATGCCACTACTAGTAGTACTAATAGCAGAGCATAGTATCACCATGGTACGCCACCACTAGTAGTACTACTAGGAGAGTATTACCATGGTACGCCACTACTAGTAGTACTACTAGGAGAGTATTACCATGGTATGCCACTATGAGTACTACTAATAAGAGCGTATAACCATGGTACGCCACTACTAGTAGTATTAATAGGAGAGTATTACCATGGTCCACCACTACTAGTAATACTAATAGGAGAGCATAGTATTACCATGCTACACCACTACTAGTAGTATTAATAGGAGAGTATTATCATGGTATGCAACTACTAGTAGTACTATAGCAGAGCATAGTATTACCATGGTAAGCCACTACTTGTAGTACTAATAGGAGAGTATTATCATGGTACTCTGGGGCTATTTTCAATTGTACCTTTATTTTACCAGACAGGTCAATTAAGAACACATTCTTATTTACAATGATGGCCCAGCAAATTACATTGTGACACTCCAATTTATGATCTTGGGTAACATTTGAATATTACATTTGGAGTATTTGGTTATTTTTTATCCCCTTCCTCAACGGAGCAGACTAAAGCCACAGGTGAAGCAATAACCAAACACAGCTCTGAGCTCTCCCACGCTTTGCAACTAAAACACTGTTCAATTTCCACCCCCCAAAACCTCTAAATAATAAATCACCAAGAGATTGAAAAAAAAAAAAAAATCTCTCAATCTCAACAATTATATAAATTTACAATGGACGTTAAGCTCTCTGAGAAATCGAACACCTGATGTTGGGGCTAAACGAAATACAATTCATATCGAATGTAATCAATCTGGCCACCATAAGAGAAGGGGGCTCGACGGTGCTGAAACGCGCCTGGCTCTAGGGGGTGGCTCGGGGGCGGGGTTGGGGGGTGTCCCAGAGGGGCTGTTAAGGGCCTGTATCACACTGAAGGAGGTCCAGTTCAAGGATAACGTGCTAAATGGGAGACAGATGCTGTCTGTGCTAGTGGCCTTCCTCAGACTGGCCCTCTGAGTAGTCTACACAGGTACAGCAGGCTGAGAGGGCCTGCTCTGAAAACATTATTGGTATTGTCACTCTGTCACTGATGAGAAATGGGTGTCATGAAATGGGTGTCAAGGCTGTCATGAGAGAAAGTCCAGTTTCCTGAGTTTGTGTCTCTGTCATTGTGCATGTGCAGGTCCGCTGTCTGGGATGACTTCAACATGAACTGACCGGAACATGTTGCTTCACAGTGTTCTTATTATTGTGGTGTTAGTATTATAGTACATTATAATAGGTTAGTCATTACAGTGTAATAACAACAGAGACATGATCATGGGGACTAGGCTTGGACCTGGTCTAGAGGCTGTTCTGGATATGGGGACATGTTGTGTTCCAGACAGCGTCTGACCTTGTTTTGGTGTGGTCTGGGCTGTAAGGGATATCCAGCAGACAGCCGACCCAGCCTTTCCCCCAGCCTCTCCCTGAAAGGATCGGATGGTGTTTATGAGCGGAAGGCCAAAGCCACAGAGTCCAACCTGCATAGAACTGCGTAACTTAACGTGTCATAGAGGGAGCATGCAGCGGAGTGCAGTCCACAGACCCTTCTTACTCTATAGCACTTTAGGGCATAATAATGAGGAAATAACCCTGGCGCTGGCCCGGCTCTGACCCTCCCTCCACTGTGGACCTTCTATCCATCTTCATCAGCCCTCTGTGACACGGTCCGTTCACAGCTCTACAGGATGTCGAACCTGAGACCCCGCCAAGCCAGGGAGTGGACCCCTCAGCTGTGTCACTGTCATTTACCCCTGGCGATAGGCCAGCGGGAGCAGGCAGATCAGGATGTGAACCTCGACAGAGCAGAGTGACACAGGACTCAGACCTATGATGCTAATATGCTACACATATGGTTTTCATATGGCTCACTGTTTCAGGCAGCAGTAACAGCCATAACTTAGTGATAGGAAGTTTATTTATTATTTATTTATGTACTTATCCGTCCATGCAACTGGATGGATGCATGCCAATGTAGCCTCTTGTTAAATATATGGACAGATATTTTTTCATGTTAAACAATGAAATCGAACTCCATCCTGTCGCTTAATTTTTCTAAACCTCAAGACAAATATGCTTAACAGTACATTTTTAGGGCCTTTAGTAACCAGTGTAAATATACACTTTTCCTACAGGAAAGAGGAAGAATGAGTTATTGCTTTTGGAGATTTAACTGACAATTAAGGGCTTGATTATCCAAACACTATTACACATTGTCACAACATGTCAGTCAGACTTTAGGCAAGCCAATATCACACAGGTGGTGGACAGTTTCAATTATGGTTATAGTTTAGTTGATGCCATGGAGCTTGGCACATTTAAAGAACAATTCCACCCCAAAACTATATTTTGGTATTGTTGATATAGTCGCAAAATGTTGTGCATGTCAGCAATCAACTTTCAAAATACATAAATACTGCCGGTATGATGCAAATCTAGTGATTTAGGAACTGGCAGGTATAAGTCAGTGAGGCGACTGGGAGAGAACCGGGTCTGGGTAAGGACCCTCGTTCTTCTCAAAGTGTTGACAGTACTCCGGAGATAGCGAATTGTAGTTAACAGCTGTTTAAACACAGTGATATTTTCTCTGTGGTCAATAAGAGAAAGCCCAATTAGGTAGTAAAACAGTGCAGTGCTAAAGTGCACTGTGAGTTTGCCAGAAAAGTAGCCTTGAGTCGATGTGGAGCCATTTGGCAAGGAAGGAGGCTGCCTGAGTTTCTGGGAGAAACAGGAGCTCTATGGGCAAGGCCCAAACACTGGTGTTCCTCACATTTATGGACAGACAGGGTTTATGATATGAGAAGTGTCAAATTTAGGTCACAACTCATGAGAAGGTGAAGGAGAATTTCTGAAATATATTACCCGTCGCCTCTGCTCAGTGTACGTTCACAGTTAGGGTGCTGAAATTGGACGGCGCAGTTTTCCGTAGTACAAAAATCCTGATTTGGGACTTGGAGTCGGACTTTGTTCAACCTAGTTGCATGCTCATTTTTCAGGTTGCTTTTTTCTCCATTACATACACTCTGTTTGTTCATCTTGTAGTGAAAATATTTTGAGAGCGTTTCACCTTCATTCCCCCGAGCCATCCCCTGAAATACATACTCTGGAAGAGCAACCTGGGGCACCACCTCAGGGATTTCCCTGTGGCTGCAGCTAAAATGGCATGCTATTCCCTATATAGTTTACTACTTTTGACTTGTCTGAAATGACATTTGAAAAATGAAAATGGTATTGAAATGGCATTTCAGATGCAGGCCAGGTCTCTCAGGCTGTGGGCAGGGCAGGCAGCATCTCTTCTTGTTTGGGAGACTGAGTGAAAACCGCCCGTCTTCAGTCTGAAGAGCTGTGTGCCAGTATGAAAGTATTTTTAGCGGTGACAGTGAGGTAGCTACTAGTGTTTCACTTGTCTGGACAGTGTATGGTTGAATAACAGCAGCACACTGTCTGTCTGTCAAAGGGCTTTGCCTCCAGGTAACCCCTCCACCTCCATGGTTTGGCAGTGGGAGGAAGGGGGGCGAGAGAGAGGGGAAGGAGGAAGAGGGTAGAGGAATGGAGTGGAGGGGGCACATAATCAAAGGAAAACAGAAGTATCACTACTCCTGCACCTCCACAACCCACCTGGATGACGGTCCAGTCGCTGAAAAAGAAGCTAAAAAAGCTGAACTTATTCAACGTTTATTTTAGCAGTAACCCGATTTTACTTACTTTATGTAATTTGTTATTCTTCCTCGTTTACCCTGTCCTGCCGCATGAATCGCTGGAGATTGTTTTCGGTGGCGTGTGTCCATCTGGTTTCCAAGTTCTTTCTGGATAATACTCTTACCACCTGTTCCATTTCCACATACGTTTGGTCTACGACGCTACGCTTAGCTTAGCCTTAGCCCTATGTTGAGGAGAGTTTATCAAACCGCAATTTCACTGTAAAACACAGGGGCTGCACAAAATGGGTCCCCACAAAAACCTAATAGTGTTGGTGATTAATGTGTGAAACAAATGTCAGTTTTCTTTAATCAAGAAGGAATCACAAATAAAGGAAGGAGTTGGCAACACCCTGGGCCCTAGTTGAAGCCTGTGACTGAAACACTCTGGGCCCTAGTTGAAGCCTGTGGCTGAAACACTCTGGGCCCTAGTTGAAGCCTGTGACTGAAACACTCTGGGCCCTAGTTGAAGCATGTTACTGAGTCCCAGAGTTGTTGTTGGTCAGCTCACGAGGTCAGGAAAACCCCTAATTATTCCATTGACACTCCCTTCACAACTCCTGGCATTCTGAACTGCCTCAACATCCTTTCAGTTGTGGAAGACCATCGCCTAAGTCAAGACCTGCCACTGCTAGAACCCACAGTTGCTTTAGTTTTGATATTAAGGCGTCTTTGAGATTCTCTTTGTAATGAAAAACGCTAAACAGAATAAAGTAGCATGATACATGCAGACTCAGTGCGTTCTGTTCGTACTAGATACACATAGTTCAATATCGAATTTCACACCGCTTTCTGTTCACATATGATGATGAACACTTATGTCATCAAAGCCAAACAGTCCGACCAGTCTCTCTCCTGGAATCCAGCCTCTCAAGGTTTCAAGTTCGTTCGGAGAGCATTAACGTTCAGGTGATGGTCAATGTGCTATTAGCGGATCAAGCCCAATATTTACTTCCTGGTCATCAGTTTCAACAATTAAAGCTCCAAAGTGAACCAGGGTACTACTAAGTACAGTAGAAAGTGTCATTTCCAGCTCCTGCAGAAGCCAAGAGAAATAGGTGTGGAGAGCAATGGTGAAAGGAGAGTTTTGCGGCTCTCCTTCCTTGTCTATGGTTGCGTTTCAAATGGCACCCTGCGGGCCCTGTTCAGAAGTAGTGCACTCGGAAAGTATTCAGACCCCTTCCCTTTCTCCACATTATGTTACAGCCTTTTCCTCATCAATCTACACACATTAATCCATTATGACAAAGTGAAAACAGGTTTTTAATCATTTTTGCAAAATAAATAACAGAAATACCTTACTTATTCAGACCCTTTGCTATGAGACTTGTTTCTACAACTTGATGGGTGTCCACCTGTGGTAAATTCAATTGATTGGACATGATTTGGAAAGGCACACACCTGTCTATATAAAGGTCCCACAGTTGACAGTGCATGTTAGAGCAAAAACCAAGCCATGAGGTCGAAGGTATTGTCTGTAGAGCTCCGAGACAGGATTGTGCCAAGGCACAGATCTGGGGAAGGGTATCAAAACATGTCTGCAGCGTTGAATGTCCCCAAGAACACAGTGGCCTCCATCATTCTCAAATGGAAGAAGTTTGGAACCACCAAGAATCTTCCTAGAGCTGGCCGCACGGCCAAACTGAACAATCATTGGAGAAGGGCCTTGGCCAGGGAGGTGACCAAGAACCCAGAGTTCCTCTGTGGAGATGGGAGAACCTTCCAGAAGGACAACCATCCTTGCAGCGCTCCGCAAATCATGCCTTTATGGTGGAGTGACCAGACGGAAGGCACTCCTCTGTAAAAGGCACATGAGAGCCCGCTTGAAGTTTGCCAAAAGGCACCTAAAGGACTCTCAGACCATGAGAAACAGGATTCTCTGGTCTGATGAAACCAAGATTGAACTCTTTTCCCTGAATGCCAAGCATCATGTCTGGAGGAAACCTGGCACCATCCGTACGGTGAAGCATGCTGTGAGGATGTTTTTCAGCGGCAGGGACTGGGAGACTAGTCAGGATCGAGGGAAAGATGAACGGAGCCAAGTACAGAGAGATCCTTGATGAAAACCTGCTCCAGAGCGCTCAGGACCTCAGACTGGGGCAAATGTTCCCCTTCCAACAGGACAACAACGCTAAGCACACAGCCAAGTCAACGCAGGAGCAGCTTCTGGACAAGTCTCTGAATGTCCTTGAGTGGCCCAGCCAGAGCCCAGACTTGAACCCGATCAAACATCTCTGGAGAGACCTGAAAATAGCTGTGCAGCGACGCTCCCCATCCAACCTGACAGAGCTTGAGAGGATCTGTAGAGAAGAATGGGAGAAACTCCCCAAATACAGGTGTGCCAAGCTTGTAGCGTCATACCCAAGAAGACTCAAGGCTGTAATCGCTGCCAAAGGTGCTTCAGCAAAGTACTGAGTAAATGGTTTGAATACTTATGTAAATGGTATATTGCCGTAAATTAGCAAAAATGTCTAACGACCTGTTTTTGCTTTGTTATTATGAGGTATTGTGTGTAGATTGACGAGTGGGAAAAACCTATTCATTACATTTTAGAATAAGGCTGTAATGTAACAAAATTTAAGGGGTCTGAATACTTTCCAAATGCACTGTATAGGGAATACGGTTCCATTTGGGACGAACCCTACCGCCTACGCTCTTCCGGATGAGACCCTAGTAGGATTGAGGTGTTCAGAGTCCTCTGGTAGTCAAGCAAAGCCCTAGTGGAAATATTAAATGTTTTTACTATGATAGGGGCCATATTTAGAGTGCTTCAGAGAGGAAGCACAGCACTATATTATCTACTATAGACCTTTGAGGTAGATTCCATGAACCTGGAGAATGTGCTGATATTATTCAAACTAATCCTTCATATATCTCAGGTGGAATGTTTTTTTTACTTCAAGCTTGTAGTTGGGGTCAAGCAAATACACACCGGTAAGATAAAATACCTTCGTAGATGTCCACAAGAGGGTGACATATTACAACCAATGGCTAAAAACACTGACTCCTTGTATGTCTGTGAACGTTATTGCAGAGCAGTCAAAAAAGATAAATAAATGTGTATTGTAGATATATCATAGAAGTTTAAAATAGTATAGTGCCTTGGCAAAGGTAGGTTGTATAAATACAATCTGAGAGAGTAGTTTGTTGAGTGGAATCCTCACCTCAGTTTCTTTTCCATTTTACTTGCTAGGCCGTATGCAAATCAGTATTCATCTAAGCAATTATACAAAATAAAAGGCTAATGCATTATGGCCCCAGTATCACTTAAGCTAGAACAACTATCTCTCCTTGGCCCAAGTATGCAGTGCTGAAACTAAATTGGCCTGGATGGTGAGCCATGAGCTATTGATATATCACTTACACTTATGAAGTGTCTCTTCCTCAAGCTGGGCTCTCCAGCAGGAATAACTAAGTCAATTTAATAGACTCCTTAATTGTTTTCAGCCCTGTATTAATCTGGGCCAGGGCCATGGGCGATGTCCCAAATGGCAGCTTCTTTTGACCAGAGCCCAATGGTCCCTGGATAAAAGTAGTGCACTAAAAAGGGAATAGGGTGCCATTTGGGCTATAGCCCATGTTTTCCTATTGTCATGCATTCCTAATGAGCTGGTCTCACAAGTCATCGCTCGCCCCTCTGGCCAGACTTGTCTAAGTTTGATTAATACAATTTGAAATCATCCCTCTATTTAGCTCAACTTTGGCTTAGAGTATGAGATGATTCGTGGAAGGAAAATATGTGGAGTTGTGAAGCACTGAATGCACTGTTATAGCCTGACTAAATACCTACAGTACTGCAGCTAGAGCAAGGAGTTATGAGCTACAAAATATTATACTCCAGCATGTAAAAGTGGAACAATCGATTATTAGCAAAGGGTTCCCTTCCATTCATGTAAAAGCAAAGAGAACCCCCTCAACATTATATTTTAGAATTTGTTTGTACTGTAACATTCATGTTGCCATGGAGAAGGTTCCAAATGCATTGTCATCATTTCAGACAGTTCACACCTTTTGTGTGGGCGTGGTTATAGCTAAAAATTACAAAGATGAATATCAAATATCTGTCATGCATAAAATGATTTAATAGGGAGCATAATCTGAGATGCACAGGAAAAGAGATGCAGCCATTAGGAGAACAAGTGGATTGAAGTTATATACTGTACTTTAGTATGAGTGCAACTGGCACGAGAGTAAAGGACTCTGGGAAGTCGCTTCATGAGAGGACCATAGAGTGTCGAGAGAATGGCTACCTTCTCTCTGGCAAGAAGATTGGAACAGGTGCTTTCTCCAAGGTCTACCTGGGGTACGCTACCCCAAATAAGATCAGTAAGAACTACAAGCTGGCCAATGACCTGAGGAGCAAGAACCACAATATGGTAAAGTACTGTTCTTCTGCCACATTGTTACCACGGTAAATCATTTTAAAAGGCATTCTCAACTTCATTTAATGTGCATAACATTAGCACTTTTTTTTATATCCAAACCTTATATTTGCTGGACGTGTTATAACAATAGTATCTAGCTAAGACTAGCACTGCAGTGACACTTTAATAACAACCTTGCTGTAATCTTTATGAACTGTGTGGATGAGGACGTTCACCCATACAACCATAAATTGTTCAGGTGGCTATCAAAATCATCTCTGTCAACGAGGCTCCCCTAGAATACTCCAAGAAATTCCTACACAGAGAGATATATGCTCTGAACGCCACGTACAGACACCCAGGAGTGGTGAGTGTTGTTAAGGTATCAAACACCAAAAACTTCAGATTGATATGCATTACCATTCAAAAGTATGGACACCTACTCATTCAAGGGTTTTTCTTTATTTTTACTATTTTCTACATTGTAGAATAATAGTGAAGACATCAAACCTATGAAATAGCACATATGGAATAATGTAGTAACCAAAAAAGTGTTAAACAAACCTACATATTTTATATTTGAGATTCTTCAAAGTAGCCACCCTTTGCCTTGATGACAGATTTGCACACTATTGGCATTCTCTCAACCAGCTTCATGAGGTAGTCACCTGGAATGCATTTCAATTAATAGGTGGGCCTTGTTAAAAGTTCATTTGTAGAATTTCTTTCCTTCTTAATGCGTTTGAGTTAATCAGTTGTGTTGTGACAAGGTAGGGGTGGTATACAGAAGATAACCCTATTTGGTAAAATACCAAATCCATATTATGGCAAGAACAGCTCAAATAAGCAAAGAGAAGTGACAGTCCATCATTACATTAAGACATGAAGGTCAATCAATGTGGAAAATTTCAAGAACTTTGAACATTTCTTTAAGTGCAGTTGCAAAAAACATCAAGCGCTATGATGAAACTGGCTCTCATGAGGACTGCCACAGGAGAGGAGGACCCGGAGTTACCTCTGCTGCAGAGGATAAGTTCATTAGAGTTGCCAGCCTCAGAAATTGCAGGCCAAATAAATGCTTCAGAGTTCAAGTAGCAAACAAATCTCAACATCAATTGTTCAGAGGAGACTGTGTGGGTCGAATTGCTGCAAAGAAACCACTACTAAAGGACACCAATATGAAGAAGAGACTTGCTGGGGCCAAGAAACACGAGCAATGGACATTAGACCACTGGAAATCTGTCCTTTGGTCTGATGAATCCAAATGTGAGATTTTTGGTTCCAACCGCTGTGTCTTAGTGAGACGCAGAGTAGGTGAACAGATGATCTCCGCTTGTGTGGTTCCCACCGTGAAGCATGGAGGAGGAGGTATGATGGTGCTATACTGGTGACACTGTCTTTGATTTATTTAGAATTCAAGGCACACTTAACCAGCATGGCTACCACAGCATTCTGCAGCGATGCGCCATCCCATCTGGTTTGTGCTTAGTGGGACTATCATTTGTTTTTCAACAGGACAATCACCCAACACATCTCCAGGCTGTGTAAGGGCTATTTGACCAAGAAGGAGAGTGATGGATCAGATGACCTGGCCTCCACAATCACCCGACCTCAACCCAATTGAGATGGTTTGGGATGAGTTGGACCGCAGAGTGAAGGAAAAGCAGCCAACAAGTGCTCAGCAAATGTGGGAACTCCTTCAAGACTGTTGGAAAAGCATTCCAGGTGAAGCTGGTTGAGAGAATGCCAAGAGTGTGCAAAGCTGTCGTCAAGGCAAAGGGTGGCTACTTTGAAGAATCTAAAATCTAAAATACATTTTGATTTGTTTAGCACTTATTCGGTTACTACATGATTCCATATGTGTTATTTCATAGTGTTGATGTCTTCACTATTATTCTACAATGTAGAAAATAGTAAAAATAAAAAAAATCCTTGAATGATTAGATGTGTCCAAACTTTTGACTAGTACTGTACACTACCATTCAAAAGTTTGGGGTCACTTAGAAATGTCCTTGTTTTTGAAAGAAAAGCAAATTTTTTGTCCATTAAATAACATAAAATTGATCAGAAATACAGTGTAGACATTGTTAATGTTGTAAATTACTATTGTAGCTGGAAACGGCTGATTTGTTATGGAATATCTACATAGGCGTGCAGAGGCCCATTATCAGCAACCATCACTCCTGTGTTCCAATGGCACGTTGTGTTAGCTAATCCAAGTTTATAATTTTAAAAGGCTAATTGATCATTAGAAAACCCTTTTGCAATTGTTAGCACAGCTGAAAACTGTTGTCCAGATTAAAGAAGGACAGTTTTATTGCTTCTTTAGACTAGTTGAGTATCTCCATTGAACATGCCTTTTAGTCCAGGAATAGGCCTAATCTGGCTCCGGGAAACTGGCCCTTAGACACCTAAATGGTTTTGCAAGAACGTTTTGATGTGATGTCAAGCATGCACCTGCATCCAGAGTGTGTACCATAGAATGTGTACCATAGAAATAGAATCATTAGGTAAATAGATTATATTTATGTGGTGGGTACTCTACTTTTGAACAGGTCCAGCTGTATGACATGTTCCGTTCACTGAAGCGGTTCTATCTGATTCTGGAGCTGGCTCTGAGCGGAGACCTTTTAGAACACATCAACGCCGTGTCCCATAGCAAGGGCAGCCCGGGCCTCAGTGAAGAGGAGGCTCGCAGGCTCTTCAAACAGATAGTCAATGCTGTCATGCACTGTCACAACAACCACATAGTACACAGGTAACACCTCACTGTCTGCCATAACAACCACATAGTACACAGGTAACACCTCACTGTCTGCCATAACAACCACATAGTACACAGGTAACACCTCACCGTCTGCCATAACAACCACATAGTACACACGTAACACCTCACTGTCACAACAACCACATAGTACACAGGTAACATCTCACTGTCTGCCATAACAACCACATAGTACACAGGTAACACCTCACTGTCTGCCATAACAACCACATAGTACACAGGTAACACCTCACTGTCTGCCATAACAACCACATAGTACACAGGCAACACCTCACTGTCTGCCATAACAACCACATAGTACACAGGTAACACCTCACTGTCTGCCATAACAACCACATAGTACACACGTAACACCTCACCGTCTGCCATAACAACCACATAGTACACACGTAACACCTCACTGTCACAACAACCACATAGTACACAGGTAACATCTCACTGTCTGCCATAACAACCACATAGTACACAGGTAACACCTCACTGTCTGCCATAACAACCACATAGTACACAGGTAACACCTCACTGTCTGCCATAACAACCACATAGTACACAGGCAACACCTCACTGTCTGCCATAACAACCACATAGTACACAGGTAACACCTCACTGTCTGCCATAACAACCACATAGTACACACGTAACACCTCACCGTCTGCCATAACAACCACATAGTACACACGTAACACCTCAGTCTGCCATAACAACCACATAGTACACAGGTAACACCTCACTGTCTGCCATAACAACCACATAGTACACAGGTAACACCTCACTGTCTGCCATAACAACCACATAGTACACAGGTAACATCTCACTGTCTGCCATAACAACCACATAGTACACAGGTAACACCTCACCGTCTGCCATAACAACCACATAGTACACAGGTAACACCTCACTGTCACAACAACCACATAGTGCATGACTGCTACAACAATCACATATCGTAGTTTACAGGTAATACCACAGCAACCAAACACAGGTCATCAAGCACTGTTGCAGGTAATGTCAATATGTCTTGCATTCACCATGACGATGTCCTTTTCCTGTTCAGAGACCTGAAATGTGAAAACATACTGTTGGACGAGCAAGGATTTGTGAAATTGACTGGTAAAATAACCATGCACTCCAATAACCACCTCACCAGACAGGTTTTTTAAATCTAGCCTATGGTAAAACCATGTGCATCACTGACTCTGTGTGTGTGTGTGTGTGTGTGTGTGTGTGTGTGTGTGTGTGTGTGTGTGTGTGTGTGTGTGTGTGTGTGTGTGTGTGTGTGCGCGCTGTGCCTGGCAGACTTTGGCTTTGCCAACCACTACACAGACAGGAGTGCTCTGATGAACACCTTCTGTGGTTCCGTGGCCTACACTGCCCCAGAGATCCTACTGTCTCGCAAATACAACGGAGAACAAGCTGACCTGTGGAGCCTGTGAGTCATCAGACACACATTCCATCCAAAATGGCACCCTATTCCCAATTTAGTGCTCTGCTTTTGACCATGGGTCCTGGTATAAAGTAGTGCACTATATGGATTAGGGAGTCATTTGGGACACAGCCTCGACACAAGTCTCACACTTCATTAAATAGCTATATGAGTTTCATTCCACAACTTCTACAGAACAACTTTTCTCATTGGTCCAAGTGCACCTGCATACTAATTGTTTACTGTATATACTGACAGTCATGTTATCAATAAATCACACTGTCAAGGGGGCATCACATATCCCAACTGTGATAGTTTTGAACACAACTGTGTCTTCTGCGTACTGGAAGTTAGTTGGCCGTGTCTCTCCTCTCCATCTCCAGAGGGGTGATTCTGTATGCCATGGTCACAGGGAAGCTGCCCTACCATGAGAAGCACCCACGCAAACTGGTCCAACTCATCAGGAAAGAGCTGCCGTTCCACCACCCAGTTTCTTCAGGTATTCTGCCAGCAATGAACAGGGGCCATAGTCATAAAGCATAAAGCAAAACGGTTTGCCTTGGAAAGAAAGCGTACCCAAACGCATTCCAGCCCAGCTTCAAAAAAATAAATGCCTTCATCAATTTCTGAAATTTGCATCTGTATGATTATTATAGAACAATAGTAATGCAAAGTTGATTTTTTTGGGGGGGGTGTGTGCCTGTCTTTAAATGAATACACATGTCAACAAGTAAAGTCAATAAAAATACTTTTGACATAAAAAGATCCAGTCCTAATGTTCCCTGGCTGTCTGTGCCCCTCCAGGCTGCCAGGACCTGATTAAGAAGCTGTTAGAGTGGCAGCCCGCCGCCCGCCTGCCCCTGGACCAGGTCAACACACACCAGTGGATGATGCCATCCATGACCGGCCTGCTCTACAAGCTGCGTGCCACCAGGAGCGACATCACCCACAAGAACAAAGCCCTGGACAAGAAGCTTAAAGACGGTGAGATGTTCCCTCTGTCACTCCATAAATGGTGCCCTATTTTCTATATACATTGGCAAGAAAAAGTATGTGAACCCTTTGGAATTACCTGGACTTCTGCATAAATTGGTCATAACATTTGATCTGATCTTCATCTAAGTCACAACAATAGACAGTCTGTTTAAACTAATAACACACAAACAATTATATGTTTTCATGTCTTTATTGAACACACTGTGTAAACATTCACAGTGCAGGGTGGGAAAAGTATGTGAACCCTTGGTTTTAATAACTGGTTGACCCTACTTTGGCAGCAATAACCTCAATCAAACGTTTTCTGTAGTTGCGGATCAGACAACGGTCAGGAGGAATTTTGGACCATTCCTCTTTACAAAACTGTTTCAGTTCAGCAATATTCTTGTAATGTCTGGTGTGAGCCACTCTCTTGAGGTCATGCCACAGCATCTCAATCGGGTTGAAGTCAGGACACTGACTGGGCCACTCCAGAAGGCGTATTTCCTTCTGTTGAAGCCATTCTGTTGTTGATTTACTTCTGTGTTTTCGGCCGTTGTCCTGTTGCATCACCCAGCTTCTGTTGAGTTTCATTTGGAGGACAGATAGCCTTACATTCTCCTGCAAAATGTCTTGATAAACTTCAATTCATTTTTCCGTCAATGATAGCAAGCTGTCCAGGCCCTGAGGCAGCAAAGCAGCTCCAAACCACGATGCTCCCTCCAACATACTTTATAGTTGGAGGTTTTTATGTTGGTGTGCTCCTTCGTAACGACTCAACTTTAGTTTCATCTGTCCACAGAATATTTTGCCAGTAGCGCATCCAGATGCTCTTTTGCAAACTTCAGACGTGTAGCAATGTTTTTTTTTTGGACAGGAGTGGCTTCTTCCGTGAACACCATTCTTATTTAGTGTTTTACGTATCATAGACTCGTCAGAGATGTTGCAGAGATTTCTAAGTCTTTAGCTGACACTAAGATTCTTAACCTTATTAAGCATTCTGCGCTGTGATCTTGCAGTCATCTTTGCAGGACGGCCACTCCTAGCGAGAGTAGCAACAGTGCTGAACTTTCTCCAATTATAGACAATTTGTCTTACCGTGGACTGATGAACATGAAGGCTTTGAGATACTTTTGTAACCATTTTTAGCTTTATGCAAGTCAACAATTCTTAATCTTGGGTCTTCTGAGATTTATTTTGTTCAAGGCATGGTTCTCATCAGGCAATGCTTCTTGTGAATAGCAAACTCAAATTTTGTGAGTTTTTTTATAGGGCAAGGCAGCTCTAATCAACATCTCCAATCTCATCTCAATGATTGTACTCCAGGTTAGCTGACTCCTGACAGCTTTTGGAGAAGTCATTAGCCTCGGGGTTCACATACTTTATCCAAAAATACAATCGTGTGTGTTATTAGTTTAAGCAGACTGTGTGCCTGTTGTTGTGACTTAGATGAAGATCAGATCTAATTTTATGACCAGTTTATGCAGAAATACAAAGGGTTCACATACTTTTCTTGCCACTGTAGTGCACTACTTCCCTAAGGCCTCTGGTCAAAAGTAGTGCACTATATAGGGAATAAGATGCCATTTGGAATGGACTCTTAGTCCTGTTCTTTCAAGCAAGTTAACACCATAATTATTTTAGATGGCATGACATTTTTGTAAATTACTGTTATACATCATGTAAGGTAGATATCTAGCAGTATGTGAAATACTACTACTACGGTTCTTTGTCTATATAAACCAGCTTCAGCAGGTAACCTAGCGGTTAAGAACATGGGCCAGTAACCGAAAGGTCACTGGTTTGAATCCCTGAGCCGACTAGGTGAAAAATCTGTCGATGTGCCCTTGAGCAAGGCACTCAACCCTAATTGCTCCTTCGCAAACTCGGTCCTGGGACCCGCCTTGGGTGCACGTTTTGGTCAAATAAGCAACTCATCATCATCATCATCAAGCTTTGATTATTTGAATCGGCTGTGTAGTGCTAAAGCAAAAAACAAAACGTGCACGGGGGCCCCGGACAGAGTTTTAGAAACCCTTTTCTACAAGACTAAAATGTTATAAAGTCAGTCTACCTAGCATGTTGAAATACAGAGCCGACTGGATGTGTTATAAAGTCAGTCTACCTGGCATGTTGAAATACAGAGCCGACTGGATGTGTAACAGGCCGCTCCTGCCACTCGGGCCCTGGCACCCCCACCCGTTCATCCTTCAGACACACCAGCCTGCCTGAGAGGCCCCAGCAAACTATAGTGGCCCCCCACTACCGCCCTGGGGCCAGCAGCGCAGGCTGCCATCGCCGTGAACCGCCACAGGAGAAGAGAGAGGAGCCGCCCTGCCCCAAGCCCCCCTTGGTGTCCCCCTGTCGGCTCCTGATGAGACCCACCCAAAGCCAGAGCACCAACACCAACCGTCTCTTCGTGACCCGGCCCCGGCCGCCCTTCGCCCCAAAGCCCTTCCACAACCTCCCCAACTTCAGGAAGCCTGGCTCGGCCAACAGGCAGCTGCATAGCCCCTCAGGCAAGCTGACAGCAGCCGCACCCCCAACCACCTTCTGAGGTGTTCTACTCCTCGGTACTAGCCTAGGGGGCTGCTAACTATGGACTTCTTCCATGGGCTCAATCAAGTGTGACGGAAACATTTTGGGATTCGTACAGAAAACAAAATCAAGGACATATGCCTTTCATTAAAAATAAAATTACATTATTTTAATCGATTTAAGACTTTGTGGTGCGAAAATACAACTGGTTTCAGATTGCACACAGTCCTTCCGAGTCCTGATTTCATGCCGTTTGTTGTTGTGATGTCCAGAATTTTCTGTTAAATGAGTTAGCAGTTGATTCCATTGTTCATAAGATGGTTGACCAGTTTAAATGTAGAAAAGACCACCTTGCTACATCATCCTCACTATGCCAGCACACTGCTGTGACTTGTCTGGATTTAACAGATCTTCCTGCTCCTTCTCCAACTGCTCCTGCTCCTTGGCATCCATGTCTTTGAGCTTCACCTCCACGTCCTCAGGAATCTCCACCTCCAACAGGTTCTCCATGTCTGGCTCTGGCTCGTCCCCGATCAGCACCTGGCAGAGACATGTGCATTCACACATGCGGATAAAAACACACACATTTTTTTTTTTTTTTTATATTTTTTTTTAAGTGTCTTGACCTCAACTCTCAGTCGAATGCTGCCTTGGCTTTAAGATCTTCCTATCCAGTATTTTGGCTACTTCAGTGAAAAACAGAGACCAAAATATTCCAATACATCCTCGACATTACTGCAGACTGTAATTGACAACGAATTAGCCCAAGAAATGTCAGAACAGCATCGGGGCAAGCTCCAAACAATTGAAGAAAAACTTAGTGGAAATATATATTTTTTAAGTAATATGATAAAACGTTACAGCCTTGTTATCCACAAGATTCAGCATAAAAACCCCATTAGTCTTGGATAAATATCACGCTCGGATTTCAACTCGCTAGATTTGGATGTTTTATGACAGTGATTAAAACTGGCTGGGTAGCTAAAGACTGAACTTGTGCCTCTGGACCACAGTTCAAAAGGGATCTCCGAGCTGTTATGGAGTGTATCAGGGTTTTATTTTTATGCGAGACCGAGTGACATCTTTTCCACTCGGTCGTTCCCCACTACAAGACTGCCACCGCAGTGCAGAGCAGGCACTAGGCAGGAACGGAACAGTGGAAGCTTTTTCCAGCCAATCAGAACATCCTGCCTGCGTCCCAAATGACATCCTATTCCCTATATAGTGTGCTACTTTTGGCCAGGGCCTATAGGACCCCATATAATGTAGGGAATAGGGTGCCATTTGGAACGTGGACTGTTTTCTTAAACCTGCCGATGCTGTAAATTTCAGCACTCAGAGTACTGAGATGTCATGAGATTCATTGGCGCCATAAGATTGGGTTGTCTTACCAAGCACAATAAGAAGTCATGAAAAGAAAATAGTTGTTCTTCCTGAATGTAACGGTTACCAAGGTGCAATGGAGGGTAAACGCAAGTAAACGCAGTTCACTCACTTATTTTTTCAACAGTTTACCCACCTTTTGCTGAAAAATGCATTGAAAGTATAGTAAGCGTTACCTTTTTCACTGCATCCGGCGATCAGAGGAATACCCACCTTTTTCTTCCACCACTACATACAGTGGGGAGAACAAGTATTTGATACACTGCCAATTTTGCAGGTTTTCCTACTTACAAAGCATGTAGAGGTCTAATTTTTATCATAGATACACTTCAACTGTGAGAGACGGAATCTAAAACAAAAATCCAGAAAATCACATTGTATGATTTTTAAGTTTATTAATTTGCATTTTATTGCATGACATAAGTATTTGATACATCAGAAAAGCAGAACTTAATATTTGGTACAGAAACCTTTGTTTGCAATTAGAGATCATACGTTTCCTGTAGTTCTTGACCAGGTTTGCACACACTGCAGCAGGGATTTTGGCCCACTCCTCCATACAGACCTTCTCAAGATCCTTCAGGTTTCGGGGCTGTCGCTGGGCAATACGGACTTTCAGCTCCCTCCAAAGATTTTCTATTGGGTTCAGGTCTGGAGACTGGCTAGGCCACTCCAGGACCTTGAGATGCTTCTTACGGAGCCACTCCTTAGTTGCCCTGGCTGTGTGTTTCGGGTCGTTGTCATGCTGGAAGACCCAGCCACGACCCATCTTCAATGCTCTTACTGAGGGAAGGAGGTTGTTGGCCAAGATCTCGCGATACATGGCCCCATCCATCCTAGCCTCAATACGGTGCAGTCGTCCTGTCCCCTTTGCAGAAAAGCATCCCCAAAGAATGACGTTTCCACCTCCATGCTTAACGGTTGGGATGGTGTTCTTGGGGTTGTACTCATCCTCCTTCTTCCTCCAAACACGGCGAGTGGAGTTTAGACCAAAAAGCTCTATTTCTGTCTCATCAGACCACATGACCTTCTCCCATTCCTCCTCTGGATCATCCAGATGGTCATTGGCAAACTTCAGACGGGCCTGGACATGCGCTGGCTTGAGCAGGGGGACCTTGCGTGCGCTGCAAGATTTTAATCCATGACGGCGTAGTGTGTTACTAATGGTTTTCTTTGAGACTGTGGTCCCAGCTCTCTTCAGGTCATTGACCAGGTCCTGCCATGTAGTTCTGGGCTGATACCTCACCTTCCTCATGATCATTGATGCCCCACGAGGTGAGATCTTGCATGGAGCCCCAGACCAAGGGTGATTGACTGTCATCTTGAACTTCTTCCATTTTCTAATAATTGCACCAACAGTTGTTGCCTTCTCACCAAGCTGCTTGCCTATTGTCCTGTAGCCCATCCCAGCCTTGTGCAGGTCTACAATTTTATCCCTGATGTCCTTACACAGCTCTCTGGTCTTGGCTATTGTGGAGAGGTTAGAGTCTGTTTGATTGAGTGTGTGGACAGGTGTCTTTTATACAGGTAACGAGTGGAGAACAGGAGGGCTTCTTAAAGAAAAACGAACAGGTCTGTGAGAGCCGGAATTCTTACTGGTTGGTAGGTGATCAAATACTTATGTCATGCAATAAAATGCAAATTAATTACTTAATCATACAATGTGATTTTCTGGATTTTTGTTTTAGATTCCGTCTCTCACAGTTGAAGTGTACCTATGATAAAAATTACAGACCTCTACATGCTTTGTAAGTAGGAAAACCTGCAAAATTGGCAGTGTATCAAATACTTGTTCTCCCCACTAACTGCCAAGGTGCCATGACGACAGCTGGGAAACCCCAGCTCTGGACTGGGTTGTGGATAAGACACATCACCAACAGCTCACCATGAGGTTGCTCTGTATTGATTTACTATGTTTTTGTATCTTAGTTCAAACATAAAAATATATGTAAGTTACATTCATAGTTTACCTGTATGAGCTTCTCACAAGCAGCGGCCACGTGAGGCTCCTTTTCCCAGTTGTGGAACTCCCTCATGATGGCGTAGACGTTCTTGGCCTTCAGAATCTGCCTACCTACTTTGGTAGCTGTCAACTGGGTGCAAAAGAGACACACGTAAAGATATGAGTATTTCCAGCAAGCAACCTTTTTTTTTTTGCTGTTAAAAACAGTTTGGATTATACGGAGAAACAAAGCTTTACTGGTTCAGTGACACAGATGGTTAAGTGTTGGTGGAAGCATGGCATTGACTCCAGGTGATACCAACCAGTATCATGGTCTCAATGAGCATCTTGCGAATGTCGGGATCCTCCTCTCTTTCCTTGTCCTCTGGTAAGTACTGGAGGTCGACGGGTAACCCTTCATTGAATAAGAACAAAGTACCATCAGTACTAGGCTATATTTTCAATGCAGATACCTTGAACTGCAGTAGCAATATACATTGTCTTCGGAAAGTATTCAGACCTTTTCTTTTTCCATTTTTTCCCCCATTACAGCCGTATTGTAAAATTGATTAAATAAAAATCCTCAATCTACACACAATAACCCATAATGTCAAAGCGAAAACAAGTTTAGAAATACCTTATTTACATAAGTACTCAGACCCTTTGTTATGAGACTCAAAATTGAGCTCAGGTACATCCTGTTTCCTTTGAACATCCTTGAGATGTTTCTACAACTTGGAGTACACCTGTGGTAAATTATATTTATTGGACATGATTTGGAAAGCCACACACCTGTTTATATAAGGTCCCACAGTTGACAGTGCATGTCAGAGCAAACACCAAGCCATGAGGTCGAAGGAATTGTCCGTACCGCTCCGAGACGGGATTGTGTTGAGGCACAGATCTGGGGAAGGGTACTAAAAAATGTCTGCAGCATTGAAGGTCCCCAAGAACACAGTTTCTGAATGTCCTTTAGTGGTCCAGCAAGAGCCCGGACTTGAACCCGAGCAAACATCTCTGGAGACCTGAAAATAGCTGTGCAGCGACACTCCCCATACAACCTAACAGAGCTTGTGAGGATCTGCAGAGAATAATGGGATAAACTCCCCAAATACAGGTGTGCCAAGCTCGTAGCGTCATACCAAAGACTCAATGCTGTATTCGCTGCCAAAGGTGCTTCAACAAAGTACTGAGTAAAGGGTCTGAATACTTATAACTGTGATATTTCAGTTTATTTGTAACACATTTGCTGTCATTATGGGGTATTGTGTGTAGATTGATGAGGATTAAACACAATTTAATCAATTTTAGAATAAGGCTGTAACAATGTGGAAAAGTCAAGGGGTCTGAATACTTTCAGAAGGCACTGTATCTATGTTTAGCTAGCTAATAAATACCACATACACACACAGTATGTATTATGTTGTTTACACTACTGAGTGTGGGCCTTGTGACGCCCACCATCTCTCTAGGAGCTTGGCTCTTCTCCGGCCTCCGGCTGCTTAGCCTACTATAAAGACTGGTTAACATTAGTATGTTCCACAAGAGTGAAACATAAAAACAGATTTCTAACTATTTTATGTGTTCACCGCCTTCGAACCGACGCTGAGTACAGCACAAATTCACAACTTTCTTGGAAGGATCTTCAACAGTTTCCATTTGGGGCCCCTCTAATCTGACGTTAGCCTGATGCGAATTGTGTCTACTCATAATGCAAAATAAAATAGGGTGGTGCCCTGAAATTCCACCTGTCATCTGCACAGAACAAACACACTGCCCCTGATGGACGAGAGGGCCACTGCAGCAGACATGGTCATGTCCCAGACACAAAGTCCTTTTAATTAAAAAAAAATCCTTCTGTATTTTATTGTTTTTCAGAGACAACAGGGAGATGGGAGATAGAGTAGGGGCCGGTAGGTGCCTGGATTTGTACCCACGCTGGGGGGGGGGGGGTAAACCGCAAGGTCACTCAGACAGGAACAATGATTTACCTTCATTCTCCTCGTCAGACAGTTCCTCAGGCCCAGCGAGAGGCAGCAACAGGAAAGGCAGAATGTCCACCGCATCACTCAGCAACCACTCATGATGAGCTGGGGGAAAAAAGAAAATTAGGAGTATGCAATTGAGATCTTCCCATTGATTACAAGGTAAAAGCTCTACATATCTAGAGCATTTATCGGAAATTAATCCTACTCAATTCAACACAAAACAGGCATAAACTATGAAGGTTAAAACTGACTGTCGTACACCTATTAAGATGTGTGTGAGTCTTCCTCCCCTACCATGATCAAAGCAACAATTTCTCAGAGTGCCAATGACTCCCCCTCGTCTGATTGTTGAGGCCTGGTATTGGGTGTAGGGAAGGAGCCTCTGAACTACACACCTGTGGAACATCAAAAACACACCACACACACACACACGCACAGAGTGAGTGGTCTTCCATAAGCAACATGCTGGATGATCAGCAAAAGAAAGGAAGCACTTTTTATGGGGCAGAAAAAGAAAGCACCAGGGCCCATATGCATTAAGCGTCTCTGAAAAGGAGTGTTGCTGATCTACAATCAGTTTATCTTTAAATCATAATAGACACTGAATACAGAACTGGTTTTACAGCTCTTCAGGCCTGTATAACATTGGTGTTACTGGATTATGAGAGAAATCAAAGACATAATCTAGCCCTGGACCTCATGAGCTAACCACCCAGCCACTGACCTCTCCTTATCCAGGATAAAGTGTCTGGTCTCGGGCAGCTGTGTGAGGTTGGAGAGGAGGGTGCCCAGGTAATGGAGCGATGCCTGCTTGTTGTAGCCCTCAGTGCAGAAGATGTCCACTATCTGCGCCAAACCTATCTCCTGCTCCTGCATAGCCTTAAACACCTCTTTACACGTCTTCACGTGCCGCGACAGGTTAGTGAGGATCGTACAGATACGGTCCGCAAACATAAATTCTGGGTCCAGGAGGTTTTTAAACAATATAGGGAGGAAGTCCGAGTCTTTGATCAGCGGTTGGTGCATGGTCTCATCAGCCGAGAGGTTGATGAGAGAGTGGTAACAGTCTTTGACGATAGCGATGGAGGGTTCGGTAGTGAGGGTCACCAAGGCTTTAAGGAAGTCAGGTTTTGTCTGTAGGTAGCGACAGCCATCCCTGTTGCCAGAGAGGCCCAGGATGTACTCAGTAGCCTGGCCCTTGACGTCTGGCCTGGTGTCCAGTGTGAGGAAGGACAGCAGCTCTTTGGCCTCTACCCCACTCAGCATGTTGGTGGTCAGTAGAAATATTGTAATCCAAATCTTAAGAAATCCCAAAGTTGACAGACACAGAGTTACAGTTCATCGCCTGTAAAGATAACTATCTACAAAGAGAGAGAGGAAAACGAGAAGCAATAATAGCTAACGTTAGCAAGACAATGTACCTAGCTAGAACACAACATAAACATACAAGACAGTTGCGAGGTGCATCCAAAACAAGAACCCCAGCAAGCTGACACAACATAGTCCGTAAAAAAATTGTGTCAAAACTCATGCTGTCATGGCATGATCATCACTTTGAGTCATTTCGATCGTTGTAGCTAGTTAGTCGGTCGAAATTAGGATAACGTTAGCTAGGTTCTAACTCATCCACAACCACACGACTTTCTTGAATGTTAAAAATATATAAAACAAAGTAGCTTGCTAGATAAATAGTTCTGTATTTTAAAAAACGATCGTGCGGTTCTATAAAGTTGATAAAATGTTAAAGCACACTCACATCATCCTCATGCGCCTTTCCATGCTGATAAATACGTACTTCCGTATTTTGAAATTACATTTTACATCTCCAATAGGATTACGGATAACCAACATATACCCGCCTTCAAAAGTAATCCTTCCTTCTGATTGGTTTTTACTTCCTCAGCAGCCTTCCATTGGTAGATAGGTGGAC
This sequence comes from Salvelinus namaycush, assembly GCF_016432855.1. Classification (NCBI taxonomy): domain Eukaryota; kingdom Metazoa; phylum Chordata; class Actinopteri; order Salmoniformes; family Salmonidae; genus Salvelinus; species Salvelinus namaycush. The sequence continues at coordinate 23,593,346 of NC_052338.1, read as the reverse complement.
GTCACTTTTACAGGGCGCTAAAATTGTGGAAATATCTGCTGGGTACAATAGTTAGCTATGTCATTTTCCTGGTGTAAGAAGCAGAATTAACCCCCTTAAGGCAGCGTTTATGATGATTTATTATTTCCCGCAGTCAGGTAAGAAACGTCAGACTTATTTCGTTTGAGATGACGGCCTTTTGGGACTTTTTTAACCCACTGTTGTAACTTTAGCTCAGAGAGTCAGATGGCTAAGGCTAACGTTACGTTAGCTGTGTCTGCTCTCTGATTTGACGTTGTTTACATTCTCATATGTAGCTCTTGTCTGAAACCTTAGGTAGCTACTACGTTTATAATGAATGCTAACAATGATTTGAGTATTACTGTCATGAGAGCCAGCTGTTTGGATACTGCTGAATTCACTGACTTATATATTTATATAGATACCGTTCACTTTCAAACTTGCACAAACTTGCACAAACTCTCTGAACTCTAGTCCAACATGTCATATTTACAACAAATTGCTACCGGCTATAATACTAATTATTCATCATCTCAGCAAACTAATTCCTACAAGGTCGATAATATATCTGTGGAAGTGATGGATCGATACAATGATGTCAAGATTCTTCTGAAAACATGGGAGCAGTCATTTGTTCAAGAACATCAAAGAAAGCCCAACAAGGTAGCTAGCTATGTAGCTAGTTATCTATTCAATTTCTGTATCATGCATTACTCGGAGACTACAGTAACTAACATATTGTCTTTCCATACCCTACAGCCATACCCTGTAGCTGGAGCTGCCGACAGCCATACCCTGCAGCTGGTGCTGCAGACAGCCATACCCTGCAGCTGGAGCTGCCGACAGCCATACCCTGCAGCTGGAGCTGCCGACAGCCATACCCTGCAGCTGGAGCTGCCGACAGCCATACCCTGTAGCTGGAGCTGCCGACAGCCATACCCTGCAGCTGGTGCTGCAGACAGCCATACCCTGCAGCTGGAGCTGCCGACAGCCATACCCTGCAGCTGGTGCTGCAGACAGCCATACCCTGCAGCTGGAGCTGCCGACAGCCATACTCTGCAGCTGGAGCTGCAGACAGCCATACCCTGCAGCTAGTGCTGCAGACAGCCATACCCTGCAGCTGGAGCTGCAGACAGCCATACCCTGTTATCCCCTCTGCCAAAGCCAGCCTACACATGTCAAGACCCCCTGGCCTCCAATGCAGACAGGGACAGAACACCCAGACCAGCTACCGGAGGAGCCCTTTGAGCCCTAACAGCCTTCACGCCCTCCAAGCTATGGTCTCCTGCAGCGGGGGCATCCTCATCATACAGACAGGCAGGCAGCAGGGCCCAGCAGCTCAGACAGACCTTCACCAAGAGGCTGACCTCTGTAGACAGCAGCTGGCTGGAGAGATGTCAGGTGTTTGATGAGGTGGATGACGCAGAGAAGCCGGTTGTGGATCATTTGTTTCTTGCCGCCAAAAGGGGAGGTGCTGGCAAGGGAGAGATCGCAGGACGTTCCGCCAGTTCCTTTGTCACACCTTCCAGGCAGAACGAAGGAACCACTCTCCTAGGGGAGAGGGCTTCCAAGAGTACCATGCCACAGGATCTGCCTTCTCCTGACGAGCACCAGCCCCAGATTGGTGGTGGCGTAACGTCTGCAGCAGACCCAGCCAGTCTGTGGCCCGCTGGACAACGCTCCTCATTAGGGTCTGGCTCTGGAGGAGGAGAGGATGGAGAAACCAGATCAGGTCTCAAAGGACAGGCAGAGGGCGGTATGATAGAAGAGACCGCCGTCGGCGCCACCACTGCCAAGAAATCTCGAGTGAGGGCCAGAAAGGGCCGGGGATGTGGAGGAGGCAAGAGTGTTAACGCAGCCACCGCAGGCCGAAGGTGATGAGCTCAGACTGGAGAAGAAGGGTACAAAGAAAAGAGGTGGAAAAAGACAAAGGAATCCTGACACAGATGGAGAGAACCTTGCAGGCACGGAGAAAGAGGAGTGGGTGGTGAAAAAGAGGAGAAGGACAGATAATGCCCCCCAAGCGAGGAAGAAGGCTAAGACAGGTGATGGAGACGTCAGCAACCAGGAGGATGGTGATGTCACAGAGAAGGAAGTGGTGAAGCAGAAACCAAGGGTTCCACAGGAGAACCTCCTAGGAGAGGTGGATGAGGAAGACATCAAAGCTGCCAGGAACAGAGGGAGCAACACTATGAGACCTAAGTGGGTTATACTCTATATTACCCTTAGACTACTAATATATTTCAACAAACAATATTATTTATATTTACAAATTGACCTATGCACTTGTGAGAGCCCCTTTTAAATACATATTCCTCATTGACTGTAATTGTCATATAACTGGACCTTAATTCTACAAATGTAATTGTTTTGTATTAATGTGATTTTTCTGTTGCTCCATTCATCTATCCAGAGCCACCAAGAACTCGGACGGTAACTTTGTGAAGATCAACCTGAAAAAGCAGTCTCACATCAAAGTTGAACAGCATACTGTCCCTGCCTAGGAAGACAGTATGTATATATGAAATCAGCATATAGCAGCATTTGTCCTGTTTTCTCTCTGTTTCAGTTGACCATGGATAAGTTCCAGCTAAAGGGGGAGAGGTTTGGAGGGCCAGACTCAAGGTTTAGAGGGGGCTTCAGCAGAAGATGCAGAGGAGGGTTTAGAGGCAGCTTCGGAGGGTTCAAACGTCCAGGTGACAGCTGCTTCAAGTGTGGAGGCACAGGACACTGGGCTATGAACTGCAAGGGCAGAGGTGAGAGGTCACAGGACACTGGGCTATGAACTGCAAGGGCAGAGGTGAGAGGTCACAGGACACTGGGCTATGAACTGCAAGGGCAGAGGTGAGAGGTCACAGGACACTGGGCTATGAACTGCAAGGGCAGAGGTGAGAGGTCAGGACACTGGGCTATGAACTGCAAGGGCAGAGGTGAGAGGTCACAGGACTTACAGTACATGGTCGTGTGACGACTGAAGAATGCTGTAACAACTCACTATAAGCCGTGGTACCAAAATTAGCTTGTTTAGATGATTGGTTCCTCAGAAACTAGTCTCATTTACCACGTCATGCTTATCTTGACTAAGTTGATATATAAAATACTGTGCGAAACGGTTTTCTTTGATGCACCTGAGGTCTGTTGAGCAAGGTCAGGTGCAACATTACAGAACATTCAGATAGAAATGTATTTTGTTCAACAGATCTGATTCTCTGTCCTATACAATAGTAATTTCAGCTCTCTACATTACATTTCTGTCTGCAACATTTTGTAAGTTTCTCCCTATTGAATACATCCATGTACCCTGTGAATGTTATATATTGACTATTATATAACCCCTATTTAACCTTTTGTGTGCCCCTCCTGTTTCCAGTTGCAGCTCCAGTAGACAGTGCTGCTGCTGATGAGGCGTCTGCGGTTGAGGAGGGGCCCTCTGAGCTGCCAACCTTGGAGGAGGTTGCCCGGGCAACAGGAACTCTGCGTTCCCAGCCTCTGGGTATGTCATTGTCACCCTGTCTGGTGATGAGATTTACTTTAGTGAAAATGTTGAGGCAGATTCTCCCTTCAATCTCAATCAAAATATTCCCAATGTACATACCAAATGGCAACCTATTCACTATATTGTGCACTACTTTTGACCTTATTCCTATTAGCCCTGCTCAAAAGTAGGGCTCTGTGAAGGGGATAGGGTGCTGTTTGGGACACGCATGCTTTGAAGCATTACAATAAGCTAAATAGACACTAACTTTGTAGAAATGTGACTGATTAGAATCCTCCCCATACACTCAGTAACTTTGTAGAAATGTGACTGATTAGAATCCTCCTCATACACTCAGTAACTTTGTAGAAATGTGACTGATTAGAATCCTCCCCATACACTCAGTAACTTTGTAGAAATGTGACTGATTAGAATCCTCCTCATACACTCAGTAACTTTGTAGAAATGTGACTGATTAGAATCCTCCTCATACACTCAGTAACTTTGTAGAAATGTGACTGATTAGAATCCTCCTCATACACTCAGTAACTTTGTAGAAATGTGACTGATTAGAATCCTCCTCATACACTCAGTAACCTTGTTGATCCAGTTGATCCAGTTTATTGATAAGGGAGGTTCTAACAGTGTATCTGTCAGCTGTGAGTATTTCACACAAGTCTAACTCCCTTCAGTAGCCCAGAACATCTGTTTCACTAGTAGAAACAACAAATATATAGAAACAATATAAAAACAACAGACACACTTTGGGTTACAATGGTCTGGTCCTGTGCCTGTGATGTTAAAAGCAGTCTTTTATGGTGAATCCCTCGGGCCCTGGCACAGTGTCTACCCAGCACAACAGAGTGGAAACCACCCGTCTTTCCACTCTCTGTAATACATCTCCACTCTCCACATGTCTGAACGCAGGCCCCAGACATCCCAACTGGAGATAAAACCACAACTCCAAACTCAAGCGGCTATTTAGTTTAGCTGGATACAGTCTGTACTGTAAGGGATCGGAGCCCGCAAGATGTGTCTAGCATGGACTTAAGGGGGAAAAATGTCACTGGTAAGACCAATCACGGAGGGTCCCCACGGAACGCTCAACACTCATTTTCATAGCACGCTATGTGTTCCAAATGGCACCCTGTTCCCTATATAGTGCACTACTTTTGACCAGAGCCCATAGGGAAACCCATAGAGTTCTGGTCAGAAGTAGTGCACTATGTAGGGAATAGGGTGCCATTTTTTTAAGCACATAGAGTGAAATGCAGCCCCACACACAGACGATGTCCAGCAAACGTCGGAGTGATTGTGCAGGCAGAAACAGAGGCCCCTCTAAACCAAGACGGAACAGGCAGACCTACGGTTTAAAACTAGATGAGCATAACAGCTCCTCCACTGTCTGGCAAAGCAATGATGTCATGCTACTAAACTAACCTGCATGCCAAAAGGTCAAAGAGCTCATGCTTGCCCCCCTGCAATTCTCTCACTCCGGTTACTTCCTCCCAGTTCCCTGCCCATAACAACAACTGATTTAGGCTCAGTTTCTCCCGACTCCAATACAAACCTCAGTCATAACAAACTCGACACCAAAGCTGACCCCTAGACCAGTGGTGGAATTAGGTCATTACAGCTCTGTACGTGAGGTCCCTATGTTGATGGATACGTCCCAAATGACACCCTATTCCCTTTATAGTACACCCTATTCTCTTTATAGTACACCCTATTCCCTTTATAGTACACCCTATTCCCTTTATAGTACACCCTATTCCCTTTATAGTACACCCTATTCCCTTTATAGTACACCCTATTCTCTCTATAGTACGCCCTGTTCCCTTTATAGTGCACCCTATTCTCTTTATAGTACACCCTATTACCTGTATAGTACACTTTATTCTCTTTATAGTACACCCTATTCCCTTTATAGTGCACCCTATTCTCTTTATATTACACCCTATTACCTGTATAGTACACTTTATTCCCTTTATAGTACACCCTATTCTCTTTATAGTACTCTTTATAGTACACCCTATTCTCTTTATAGTACTCTTTATAGTACACCCTATTCTCTTTATAGTACTCTTTATAGTACACCCTATTTTCTTTATAGTACACCCTATTCTCTTTATAGTACTCTTTATATTACACCCTATTACCTGTATAGTACACTTTATTCCCTTTATAGTACACCCTATTCTCTTTATAGTACTCTTTATAGTACACCCTATTCTCTTTATAGTACCCCCTATTCTCTTTATAGTACCCCCTATTCTCTTTATAGTACACCCTATTTTCTTTATCGTACACCCTATTTTCTTTATCGTACACTTTATTCCCTTTATAGTACACCCTATTCTCTTTATAGTACACTTTATTCTCTTTATAGTACACTTTATTCCCTTTATAGGTACACCCTATTCTCTTTCAAGTACACCCTATTCCCTTTATAGTATACTTTTTTCCCTTTATAGTATACTTTGTACCCTGTATAGTACACCCTATTCCCTGTATAGTACACCCTATTCCCTTTGTAGTACTCCCTATTATTTTTATAATTGTAAAATAAAGGGAATAAGGTAACATTTGGGACGTAACCTGTCTATCTCTGTTACACAGTGGCGCCCCCCAGTGTTAAAGAGGAGAATGAGTGTCAGGGAGAGAAGCAGCAGGAGGATGGTGATGAGGTCTTGTTGAATGTGATCAGGCCAGACTACGAACGCCCTCCCCCTCCGCCCCCCATGCAGCCCCTCTACCCCCTAGGGGAGGACGGCAATGTGCAAGGTTCCCTGTTTTTTTGTTTGTTTGTTGTAAATACAATTATTCAATTAATTGTTTCTAGGCCTAGTATGTGTAAAGCACAACTGCTTATGTAAAAAGAGCTTTATAAAATACATTTGATTTAGTTGATTGATTCAGCGAATCAAATATCTAGTACAGTAGGGTTTATATACCTATTTTCTTACTTTGTTTCTGCAGTGTCGCGTTCTGAAGTTTATGAAGCACTCAAAGACTTTGGGTACAAGTCTTTCAGACCAGGGCAGGAACAGGCCCTCATGAGAATTCTATCAGGTATGCAGGAAGAGGGTAAAACACAGTGAACAGAATTATACACTACTTAATTTACTACCTCAGTAAATTGATATTGTCGAGATAGAACAAGTGGTCGCTTCCTCACATACAGATTTGTGTTTGTTACAAGCATGATGCTCACTTTGTGTGTGTGTGTGTGTGTGTGTGTCCCTCTCCAGGTCTGTCCACTCGTGGTGGTCTCCACAGGCATGGGGAAGTCTCTGTGCTACCAGCTGCCTGCCTACCTCTATGCCCAGAGGTCCAACAGTATCACTCTTGTGGTATCACCACTGGTATCTCTTATGGACGATCAGGTAACATATCTGTCCCCTAGTTATACAACACATTATTGATATGGACACTGTCTTGTGAATGTCTCAATAAAGGTCATTGAATGAAATACTGACAGTAAATGATTTTGTCTCCTTAGCTATCTGGACTCCCATCCAAACTGAAAGCAGCTGCTGTTCACTCCAATATGTCTAAAAAACAGAGGGAGGCAGCCATTGAAAAGGTACTGACATCCGATTACAATCTGCCTAGTTAAACTATGCTCTATCTAGTCCTTAACATCGACTTCCTCTCTATTTTTACATAACGTTTATATATGTCAGACTTGAACTGAATTAAATATGCCACACGCTTTTATCCAAACCCGACTTAGTCATACTTGCTCTACCCATACCAACTGAGCTGTTGATCATGTTGATCTTGCATTAGGGTTCTATATCTCTCAGTGATGTCTTTTTGCTCATTCATAACCTGTCTGTGTGTGTCATCTGTCTGTGTGATGCCATGAAGCTGCTACGACAATGGTGTCAGTCATATTTGCATTGATGTTGGTGGTGATTTTCATAACAATAAAGTTTCCTGATTTGATTGTATATGCTTTGAGTATCTCTGTCTGTGTGTTCCCTCCAGGTTAAGGCAGGTGAGGTCCATGTCCTGCTCCTGTCCCATGAGGCGTTGGTAGGTGGAGGTCACTCTGGCTTTGGCTGTCTGCCCCCAGCTGACCAGCTCCCCCCAGTGGCCTTTGCCTGTATTGATGAGGCCCACTGTGTCTCAGAGTGGTCCCACAACTTCAGGCCCTGCTACCTGCGTCTCTGCAAGGTGAGATCTGGTCATTGACCACCCAATATATGATAAACAGCAACTGTCAAGCAGAAGCTCTGTTCTTTCCACTTAGGTTCCATGTCTGCAAATTAACCATTGTAACTCACTGTCAGGAATCCCTAAATCCACTTTCAACTCACAAAACAAGCAAATGAGCAAATGTTATGTCATCTCTTCTCTCATATATAGAACCGCCAATGGCCTCTTTGTTTATAAAACATTTATTAACTCGTTTAAAATGAATATAATAACTCAATGTTTTTTACGTCCTTTCCTAAATTAGGAGCATGTCTCTTACCATTATAGCTGTACATGGTTACACACATACAGTAAATGCCATTCTTCCCTTCAGTGTTGAAGTGCCCTCTTAGTGTATGTTCAGTCTCCTAGGTGTTGAGGGACCGTCCAGGTCATCTGTACACCGCTAGACCATATTAGCCTGCTGAGCTAAAGCCTAGGCATTACTGTCTTCAGTAAGGCCAGTCTTCAGGTAGGTTTTTAACTGAACCACCTCCTAGGTGTTGAGGGACCGTCTGGGCGGGCGTTGCCTGCTGGGTCTGACTGCCACCGCCACCCTGTCCACAGCCCTGGACATCGCTCAACACCTGGACATCACTGACCAGGACGGTATCGCTGTCCACTCGGCCGCCGTGCCTGACAACCTGCAGCTGTCTGTCTCCATGGACCGAGACAAGGACCAGGTAGGATAGCAACGTACACACATACATACATACATACATACATACATACATACATACATACAATTGAGGTTAGGGGTGTGTTGACATGCAAATACTTGTATTCGTAATCGTATCCATAAATTGACAGTTGATAGTCGGATCAAATGATAATTGTAAAAAAACTAAGTGTTTTAATATTCCTAAATAGATGTTGGCAAAATACCTCCCTGCACATTCTCACTGCAAAAAGCTGCAGATTAGTAGCAGCGAGCGGAGGGGTGTGTGTCTGTGTCCTCAACTTCCAGCGGGCAGCCAAGTTTGCTGTTACTTAGTCAGAATGCTTGCCAACGTTTCTTATTTTTTCCCTAACCTTTCCCCACTTGTTAGATATTATGCTCATTGATAAATTGATTACAAACCGCCCTTACGGTGTGATTAATCATAGTAGGTGGCAGCAGCAATCTAAACGATCAGACCAGAAACATCATTCTTAATTTTCTAAATCGTTCAGTGGGGTCTTTCTCATGATCATGTGAAATTATGAAGTGAGTGGATGGAGAAATACAGATTCACTCTATCCAATCAGAGCAGCAGGATCAATGTACAGCCCGCCCTCCTCTTTACCGACAGGCAAACTAGCATGCACATGACTGGCTCTATTTTTGTCATTTTTACCCCCTTTTTTCATGATATCTAATTGGTAGTTACAGTCTTGTCCCATCGCTGCAACTCCCGTACGGACTCAGGAGAGGCAAAGGTCGAGAGCCGCGCGTCCTCCGAAACATGACCCTGCCAAGCCAGCCGCACCAATGTGTTGGAGGAAACGCCGTACAACTGGCGACTGTGTCAGAGTGCATGCGCCCCGGCCCACCACAAGGAGTCTCTAGAGTGTGATGGGACAAGAACATCCCGGCCAGCCAAACCCTCCCCTAACCCGGATGACACTGGGCCAATTGTGCAGCACCTCATGGGTCTCCTGGTTGTGGCCGGCTGCGACACAGCCTGGGATCGAACCCGGGTGACGCCTATTGCACTGCCATACAGTGCCTTAGACCGCTGCGCCACTCGGGAGGCCTGACTGACTCAAGGACAGTACGTATAGTTTAGAAACCGTGACTGACTGACATGAGAAACATGCTTGGATTATGGATAATTACAAAAAATACTTGTATCATAATCGTATCCAGAAAATGTCCCATATCTGTTACGATACTCGTTTTGTCTGACTACTCTGCACACCCTTAGTTGAGGAGGTGTTTAGTGTAGTGAAACATTCAGAATGTTCAGAACCTAGAACTGTAATAGATAGATCTGACACCATTCACTATTTTACATCAGAACTGTATTGTAGAACAGATACTCAAATTCAATCAATCAAATGTATTTATTAAGCCCTTCTTACATCAGCTGATGTCACAAAGTGCTGTACAGAAACCCATCTGAAAACCCCAAACAGCAAGCAATGCAGGTGTAGAAGCACGGTGGCTAGGAAAAACTCCCTAGAAAGGCCAGCACCTAGGAAGAAACCTAGAGAGGAACCAGGCTGTGAGGGGTGGCCGGTTCTCTTCTGGCTGTGCCAGGTGGAGATTATAACAGAACATGGCCAAGATGTTCAAATGTTCATAGATGACCAGCAGGGTCAAATAATAATAATCACTGTGGTTGTTGAAGGTGCAACAGGTCAGCACCTCATGAGTAAATGTCAGTTGGCTTTTCATAGCCGATCATTAAGAGTATCTCTACCGCTCCTGCTGTCTCTAGAGAGTTGAAAACAGCAGGTCTGAGACAGGTAGCACGACCGGTGAACAGGTCAGGGTTCCATAGCCGCAGGCAGAACAGTTGAAACTGGAGCAGCAGCACGGCCAGGTGGACTGGGGACAGCAAAGAGTCATCAGGCCAGGTAGTCCTGAGGCATGGTCCTAGGGCTCAGGTCCGAGAGAGAGAGAGAGAGAGAGAGAGAAAGAAGGAGAGAATTAGAGAGAGCATACTTAAATTCACACAGGACACCGGATAAGACAGGAGAAATACTCCAGATATAACAGACTGACACTAGCCCCCCCGACACATAAACTACTGCAGCATAAATACTGGAGGCTGAGACAGGAGGGGTCGGGAGACACTGTGGCCCCGTCCGACGATACCCCCGGACAGGGCCAAACAGGCAGGATATAACCCCACCCACTTTGCCAGGCACAGCCCCCACACCACTAGAGGGATATCTTCAACCACCAACTTACCATCCTGAGACAAGGCCGAGTATAGCCCACAAAGATCCCCGCCACGGCACAACACAAGGGGGGGCGCCAACCCGGACAGGAAGATCACGTCAGTGACTCAACCCACTCAAGTGACGCGCCCCTCCTAGGGACGGCATGGAAGAGCACCAGTAAGCCAGTGACTCAGCCCCTGTAATATGGTTAGAGGCAGAGAAAGGGGAACCGGCAAGGCAGAGACAGCAAGGGCAGTTCGTTGCTCCAGTGCCTTTCCGTTCACCTTCACACTCCTGGGCCAGACTACACTCAATCATAGCACCTACTGAAGAGATGAGTCTTCAATAAAGACTTAAAGGTTGAGACCGTATATCTGCAACATTTGAGAGTGTGTATGCTGTGCAGACCAGGATGCAAATATTATGTGTTTTCTTCCAAAGACTTGGATCATTTGATTGAGTCTGCCTGGATGGAGTTGTCAATTTGGGACTATGTCATCGCTCATCCGTTCCTTAGGCCAGGCAAGCCCAATCAAGCAGAGCTAAACTATTTGAAAGAAAACTAATAGGGGGCGTTCATAAATTCACTGTCTACTCCGATTTCAGAGCACTCTCGTCTGAGTGTACCAGAGCGCAGAATAACTGATGAATTTACTAACGCTCAACACCCGTTAAATATGGCCGGTGCCAGTAAACGGGGGGGGGGAAGCGAGCTCCTGACTTGGAACTGGGAATTCCAAGTCAGAAAGTTGTGCATCTTTCTAGAGTGCTGACTTTACGACCTGAAGATCACTGACATCATGATTTTCCCGAGCTCCCAATTGTCTTGAAAGCACCAAGACATGCGAGTTCCCCATACCACGGTAACCTCCCACCTTTTAAAGGGGAGGCTGAAAATGTGTCTCACCTAATTGTGCTTGATTGAGCATGGAACACTCCAAAAACCTTTTATTCATTAACTTTTTGTCATTTCTTATCATAAAAACAATCTTCCTCAAATACTTTCATTCTGCTCCTAAATGTCTTTGTGTGCTCTTACATTTTTCAACTTAAATTTAAAAAATAATAATGTCAGCATAGAGCCCTGAGTATTTGAACCCAGGTTTGATGCTGCGTGTGCCTTTCCCCTGTCCAGGCCCTGGTGTCTCTGCTGAAGGGAGAGAGATTCGGGTCTCTGGAGTCCGTCATCGTCTACTGCACCAGGAGAGACGAGACGACCCGTATATCTGCCCTGCTCAGGACCTGCCTCCAGGGGGTGCTGTTGAAGGATTCTAACCGTACAGCCAGCCAGGAGGAAGATGACAACCCTATAGGGAAGAAGAAGAAAGCTTTGGGTACCTATCTATTTGCGTTTGGCTTGATGACAATAGGAGATTAGGAGTTTTGTAGCACTTGTACTCTGAGACGCTTTGTGAATACAGGCCCTGACCTCTCTCTGCTGTGTTTCCTCAGCCAGGAAGAAGATCCGTAAGCCTCTGAAGTGGATGGCTGAGTCCTACCACGCCAGCATGTCGTCATCCGAGCGCCGTCGTGTCCAGAACAACGTCTTGTGTGGAGAGCTGCGCGTGGTGGTTGCCATGGTAGCCTTCGGCATGGGCCTGGACAAGTCAGACGAGTGCGGCATCGTGCACTACAACATGCCCAAGAGCTTTGAGAGCTACGTGCAGGAGATCGGGAGGGCAGGGAGAGACGGAGTACCGGCCCACTGTCATCTCTTCCTGGATCCTGAGGTGAGGTTTCTCAAGATTGTTATTTTTCTCTCTCTAGCTCTAGCTCTCCAGCTCTCATATTTTTTTGGTTGGATGTACAATATTTTAAACTTTTATTCAACATCACTGTAATCCTACATTCTTGTCTGCTGTGGTTGTAGGGAGGGGACCTGTGTGAGTTGCAGAGGCACATCTATGCAGATACGGTGGACTACTACACTGTGAAGAAGCTGGTGCAGAAGGTGTTTCCTCCCTGCAAGTGCAGACAGATCTACCAGAAGTAGCAGGATCTAGCCAGGGTAATGTTGGCATACTTATGTATTCTTTCCCCCTTCTCTCCATCTACACTCATTGGACATGAACAGCCTACGGTCATTATATGAACCCCAATTAAAGGTCCACTGCAGTCAAAAACCTTATTTATTTATTTGTTTTTGTTGTTGTTTTTCCCTGTGTTTTATATATATTTCCACACTATGAGGTTGGAATACTACTGTGAAATTGTGATGATAATGCCCTTTTTAGTATAAGAGCTGTTTGAAAAAAACACCTGCAATTTCAGCCTGTTTTGGTGGGATGGAGTTTTGGCTTAACTAAATTCTTCCTTGAGAAATTGCATTCACAGCAAGGTACTTAATTGTTACCCATAAATGATTAGATATTAAAATAGAAAGGGCTGCATTGGATCTTTAAGACATAAAAAAAAGAAAAACTTGATTTAGAATTCATGTCAAATTTTATTTTAACAAGTTTTATTGCACCATAGAATTAAATATAATTCCTTCATTGTAATGTAATTTGTATCTGTGTAGGACATAAACCAAGCATATATTTTTGAGGAGTTGTTCTCATTTCTTTCACGCTGTCTTAGGCTCAGGAGGAGGTTGACGACTCCGAGATGATGGAACTGATGGACACCTGTGATGAGACCTCTGCTGCAGCACCGGAACAAACAAAGGAGACTAGTCAAAACACCCCCGTTGAGCAGTTGGAACAGGCCAAAGTCCCTACTGAGGACAAGGATGTACCAACTCTTCAACCATCGGAGGGGAAGCAGAAAGAACCACCAGAGTTGAGTGTTCCACTTCCCCGGAGAGGGGATGGCGAACAGGAAGTGGAAGAGGAGGAGGGGCCAGGGGGAGGTGATGATTGGTCCACGACTAGGGTGTGTCACACCCATGAGAGGGCCATCCCTATGCAGGACACTGTGGAAGCCCTGGACATCACTGAGGAAGGTGAGTACCTCACTATACCTAACACAGGACAGGTGAAATGTCTTGTCTTTTGTTTAATTCAATAAAACGGCCAATTGTGTCACTCAGATAATTGATTCCAGGATCAGAAAACAGTAAATATGTAATTAGAATGAAATCCCAGTTTAATTTCTCTTTTTCTGTCAAGACCAGTGAGTCTCCCCACCTGCCCTTCAGACATCAGAGTAACAATGTAACTTGTAAGTCATTGTAAGTCAAAGACTGTCCCCTCTGTCTCTGTGTGTCTGTCAGGTTTGGAGACTCTGCTGTGCTACCTGGAGCTGCACCGTCAGCAGTACGTAGAGCTGCTCCACCCCACCCTCTCCGTCTGTAAGATTGTCTGTTACAACGGCCCTCAGCAGCTCTGCAAACTCACCAAGATGTAGGGCAACATCACAACACCCGGCTCATGTTCATTCATTAGGGCACACCGTATATATTTATTTTTAAACTGTGTGCATTTTCAGTTTGCAGAACCTCGACAAGTACTGCAAACTCACTCTGAACACCTGGCCAGTCTGTTACAGTAGACTGTTTACCTGTAAGAAACAAAGTCGTGTTGGATAGGTTGTGTTTGTGTACAGTATGTAGGTGTGTATTATTTGCTCATGTGATGTTTTTGTGGTCAAGTAAAGTCAGGTACATTTGTCATGTGGTTTGTTATTTTCATGTTCAGGCAATAGATTACTAATGTTTACCAGGTGCTTAAACCGCTTTGCTGTAGATATGTAATGTTTATGGTGAGGGGTGTTGATGATGGGTGTGTGCCGTCTGATTGGCAGCTGCCTACCTGTTGCCGGGGTGTTGGCCCAGAAACGGATGGCAGGGGAGTGAGTGGAGGCCTATGATTTGCTGGACTTTGACGTGGTGGAGGTGGCAGACACTATGGGCTGGCAGCTGGGTCTGGTGAAGAGAGGTCTCAGACAACTACAATGGGCCACAAACAGAGGTGTGTGTGTGTTTTATAGTTGAAAAAATGATAACTACAGTGGAGCATAGTCAAAAATGTGTATCACACAATTGTCTGCACTGGTTATTAAAACGTGTGTTAATTAACCATAGTGAGTCACATTCTGCCTGAATGAATGTTACATTTTGATTAAAAATCCGTTCAAGATAAATAATTATACATCTATCTCCGTATCATATATATACTGTCTTGTGGAGTTGTCCACCCTATCCTTCATAGGGTATATCCTGTCTTCCAGGAGTCTCGGTGGAGTTCTCCAACCTGTCCTTCTACTTTCGTTCCTACGGTGACTTGACCCCGGACGAGATGGACCGAGTGTGTGAGTTCCTGCATGGCAGAGTGGTGGCCCAGGAGAGCACCAAGCTGTACCAGCTCAAAGCCTGCTTCATGGCCTTCCGCAGGTCAGCACTGCACTACACTATATACCACTATTAAGAACTCTAACCAGCACTAGGCTACACAAATATAGCACCAAATTGTATCATAGAGGAGCATCTAAAAGGTACTGAAGAGGCTCCTGGTTACCAGAGTTACATGGCCTGATAGGCCTGTTATTGTAGCTGTTAACCCAGTGGTGCTTGGAGTATGTTTAAAGACATTGATATTTCTAGATCAGTTTATGCTACTGTGCATCTTTTGGGTGATGTGTTTATTACTCTTTTTGCGTAGTGTTTTTGATAAGGTCACACTGTATGCCTCTCTGCAGTGTCGCATACAAGAGGTGCAGTTTCTGCACGGACGAGCTGGACGAGAGGCGAAGCCTGAAGCAGCAAGGGCTTCTGGGGGATTACTTTGACAAGAGGAGAGACCTGGACCTGAGCAGGAAGTTCCAGGGAGAGAAGGATGGAGAGGACGAGGAGGTGTTGATGAAATGCAAGGTTTGTTTCTCCTAAGATTCCGTGATGTTTTTTACTGGCTGTAAGTGAAGCTAATGCCTTGATCTAATACTAAACTTAAAGAAGTACCCTTACAAGTGAAAAAAATATGGCACATGGAAACCAAACGAGGGGGGTCCATGGTGACAGGTGGGATGGGCTGAGAGTGGCTGAGGGGTGGGATTACAGAGTTTATGTTCGGTAGTGTATTATTGTTATGTGATTGCTGTATAAGTACTGTGTATGTAAAATGTATGTATATGTAGCAGAAAATCCGAAGAGGGGTGTCAGTGGATGGGTTAATAAAAAAAATGTAAATACATTTTTTTACCCTGATAATAACCTAATAGAGATAAATCTGGGCCATTGCATTTTTAGAGTAACGTAGTTAGTTTAGAATATTTTTAACACTTTATATTGTATATCCTCTACTTTAAATTAGTTTATTATATACTTTTTTTATTATGTATAATTGTTTTGTTTTTACTGTATCTATACCACAGAAGGCTGATGAGGGGAGGACAGCTCATTTTAATGGAAAACGTGTTTGATTTACAGTGCATTCAGAAAGTATTCAGACCCCTTGACTTTTTCCACATTTTGTTATATTACAGCCTTATTGTAAAATGGATGAAATAAGACATTTTCCTCATCAATCTACACACAATACCCCATAATGACAAAATTAAAACAGGTTTTCAGACATTTTGGCATATTTATCCAATTAAAAAAAAAAAAAAACAGAAATACCTTATTTGCATTCAGACCCTTTGTTATGAGACTCGAAATTGAGCTCAGGGGCATCCTGTTTCCATTGATTATCCTTGAGATGTTTCTACAACTTGAATGGAGTCCACCTGTGGTAAATTCAATTGATTGGACAAGATTTGGAAAGGCACACACCTGTCAATTTAAAGGTCCCACAGTTGACAGTGCATGTCAGAGCAAAAACCAAGCCATGAGGTCGAAGGTATTGTCTGTAGAGCTCCGAGACAGGATTGTGCCGAGGCACAAATCTGGGGAAGGGTACTGAAAAATGTCTGCAGCATTGAAGTTCCCCAAGAACACATTGGCCACATTGGCCAGTTTGGAACCACCAAGACTCTTCCAAGAGCTGGCCGCCTGGCCAAACTGAGCAATCGGGGGAGGTGATGGTCACTCTGACAGCGCTCCAGAGTTCCTCTGTGGAGATGGGAGAACCTTCCAGAAGGACAACCATCTATGCAGCACTCCACCAATCAGGCCTTTATGGTAGAGTGGCCAGACGGAAGCCACTCCTCAGTAAAAGGCACATGACAGCCCGCTTGGAGTTTGCCAAAAGGCACTTAAAGACTCTCAGACCATGAGAAACAAGATTCTCTGGTCTGATGAAACCAAGATTGAACACTTTTTTGCCTGAATGCCAAGCGTCACGTCTGGAGGAAACCTGGCACCATCCCTACGGTAATGCATGGTGGTGGCAGCATCATGCTGTGGGGATGTTTTTCAGAGGCAGGGACTGTGAGACTTGTCAGGATCGAGGGAAAGATGAATGGAGCAAAGTACAGAGATCCTTGATGAAAACCTGCTCCAGAGCACTCAGGACCTCAGACTGAGGCGAAGGTTCACCTTCCAACATGACAACAACCCTAAGCACACAGCCAAGACAACACAGGTGTGGCTTCGGCACAAGTCTCTGAATGTCCTTGAGTGGCCCAGCCAGAGCCCGGACTTGAACCCGATCGAACATCTCTGGAGAAACTTGAAAATAGCTGTGCAGCGACGCTCCTCATCCAACCAGACAGAGCTTGAGAGGATCTGTGGAGAAGAATGGGAGAAACTCCCCAAATACAGGTGTGCCAAGCTGGTAGCGTCATACCAAAGACTCAATGCTGTATTCGCTGCCAAAGGTGCTTCAACAAAGTACTGAGTAAAGGGTCTGAATACTTATGTAAATGTGTTGTTTCTGTTTTTTATTTGTAATACATTTGCAAACATTTCTATAAACCTGTTTTTGCTTTGTCATTATGGGGTATTGTGTGTAGATTGATGAAGGGGGGAAATTATTTAATCCATTTTAGAATAAGGCTGTAACTTAACAAAATGTGGAACAAGTCAAGGGGTCTGAATACTTTCTGAATGCACTGTATATGATACCATTCCACTCATTCTGCTACAGCCATTACCACGTGCCTGTCCTCCCCAATTAAGGTGCCTCCAACATCCTGTGATCTATACTGTATGTAGATTACGAAAATTACTTGGTCTAAATTCTGTCTGTATGTTCTGTAAATGTTTGTCCAAACCAGGTCAAACTCCTGGTATGTAAGTGATTCAGATTTGGATGTTTTTTTTTGTGTGTTTTTTTTAGATGATGGACTGGGAGGCTCAGATCAGAGCGGATATTCAGAGTTTCCTGGGCAACCACATTGATGAGAAGCTCTCTGGCAGAGCTGTCGCTAGAATATTCCATGGAATTGGTAAGTTTTCCCATTTTTATTATTCTCTATATGACTAGGGTCACAAAGGAGGGGAAATGCTAAGTTCCCATACATTCCCATGGAAGGTTTCCCACTTTGAAAACTCCCAGAACTACTTCCGGGTATTGTGGTATGTTGGCTCCTTGTCACTAGGGGGGGTGGCTTATTTAGTGCCATGTGTTTGAACTGTATGGACGCAGTCGTGCTCATCAGTTTCATGCAGTCGGTGATTATCGTTCATCACCACTGATTATTGACTTTCAATATGGGGCAAAAAATTGTCTGGCTTGCGCCTACATGATCTAAGGTTATGCAGTTCTTGATGCAGTTGACTGCAAGTCGCTGCACCAACTGCACCCTGCAACCACTGCATGTATTGTGGGAATCACTATTGTCAACCAGTAATTAATGCTTTTGCTTGACCCACACAAACTTGACCAAAGACATGACTGAAACAGAAACCAACTTTTGGGCGGAGATTCATAGGTACAATAGTATAAGTTTAAGAGTATATAATGTGAGTTCTCTCTCTAACCAATTAATATTACACAAATGTTTTCAGTCTGACTGTGTGATACGGAGGTAGAGAAAAGTTTATTTAGAAAAATGTATGAACAATGGCAGCTATGTTGACACTGCCAAGTTGAAATAAACCTTGCTTTCGGAAAACCAATGCGTTTTCCAATGTTGGGTTGT
The DNA here is from genome assembly GCF_016432855.1 of Salvelinus namaycush. Classification (NCBI taxonomy): domain Eukaryota; kingdom Metazoa; phylum Chordata; class Actinopteri; order Salmoniformes; family Salmonidae; genus Salvelinus; species Salvelinus namaycush. Next base: position 23,574,835 of record NC_052338.1, on the reverse strand, counting down.
GTCCAATGTTTGGTTGTCGCAGATGCACCTCCACTCGACTGCAATCATGGACATCAGTTTGTTTTAGTAATTCAATTGGAACACCCTCTATATTTTTTTCTTCCAGGAAGTCCATGTTACTCAGCTCAGACCTTCGGCAGGGACTGGAGATACTGGAGAAAATACATCCAGTTTGATTTCAATGAAATCATCCGTTTTGCTATTCAGGAGATCGTTCGATTCAAGTGATCAAATAATACAAAAATGTACTCTATGTAAAAAGTTGTTAGATCATTTTCTTACCTCAGCTGCTTCCATTAACATGCAATGTATTTATTGTAAATCATGTTTTGTGTGTTTTATGATATGAATGGCTGTTTTATGGTATGGTTTCTGTGTTTTGATGTTTGTTTGGTGTACTGTGCATTTCGTGTAATGTTGTTTCTATACCCATTTGAATACAATTTATTTTTGTATGTCATGTAAGGGTGAGTGCTTGATGTTATTGAAACTTGTGTTTGCTCCTTGATCAAGGTACAAAAGGATTTCATTCAATGGTTGACTGTTTTCCAATATGGGTGTGCATTGCATAATTGTAGTATGTAATACATGAAGTCCAGGTGTGTCAGAGTAGTTCCTTTATTGTTTCCTGATATGGATCCAAACTCATTGGCTCATGCCCTGTGGAGAAAAACACATTCAACCCTGTGAGACCCAACATTGCACAAATGCAACATTTCCTAAATTGCATCCTATACAGTTCCTAAACAAATATCATGTGAAACACTACATCGTGCATTTCCTTAGACGCACACGTGTCTCTTAGTGGTATGTGTTGTGTGTCAGTATGATTTATTGTGGCATCGGTAGCCTCTGAAACATTAGAAATCTGTACATTAGTCTTACACCACACTGGTTCCCTACACAAGCATGTTGTTGGCCATCCATGCAAATAAATTACAAATAAATGTACATGTATATACCACTAGAATATATGTCCCATCACATGTAAATGATTTTGATGTGATTTCCAGAACATTTCACAGTTTTCTTTCCACAAATGTTTCCTACCATTGAAGCACAATGTTGCATTTTTGCAACGTTTCCAGAAAATTATACTACACATTTGAGAAAAAAACTGATTATTATCATAATCAGAGGCCTAATACAAGTATTTATGAAGGGTAGTAACATTAATTCCTCATTTGGATCTATGCTTGGGTCTCACAGGGTTAAGGAAATGGATGGCTGGAATGAGGAAATTAAAATACGATCCTACAAATGTGACTCTCCCATTGTATAAACATTGGTTTATATATTCAAGATTACTCTTTAGTTTATATGTATTGAAGATTACTCTTTGATTTTGAAGCGTCTGCGCCAGGAATTTATTTGACTAAGCCGGTCAATGTTGATAACCTAGTCTAGAACCCATGTTTTATTATCTTTGAACTGAAATATAAACACATTTTTAAGAAACAAGGTCGAATAAAACTGATGATTAACTCAGGGCCTGGGTCACACAGTATTTCCAGTATTGCACCTTTGTTGCTGCAGAATGGTACAGTATAAGTGAAACTGTTATGAGATGGAATAATGCTACGTTGGACCTAAACCCCGTCACACTGAACTCTTCAACTTAGAGTTGTGAAAATGTATTTTGGGCTCTACATTATCTTGAAGCACCCCTGATGTTGCTGCAGTTATGGAGGCTGTGTGTTGGTCATGTCTGTCTTCTCAGGGTCAGAGTGAAAATGCTGACTGACTCCACAGAGAGCAATGTCACTTTACTTTAAGTAGCAGATAGTATGACTATCTGTCTGTAAGTGGTGATGGTGACCACAAAGTGAGGACATTCTGAGTAACGTCTGCTGGATGAAATGACTGCAGTGCAGTCTAACTATCAGTTCAGAACAACCTCAGCTCTACATTACTGTAATATAGCTACTGCTGACTTAGGTTTCTGCCAACATGTCTGTAACAGTCTTGAAGGAAGACTTCTGGACAGATAATGTGAACATAACACAATCAATAGACTACAGCTGTTTATCAGATGCTGTATGTAGAGAAAACATTTATTTTGTCTTTATTATCTGATTATTTGGGGAAATACGGTGCCTTCAGAAAGTATTCACACCCCTTGGCTTTTACCACATTTTGTTGTGTTACAGCCTGAATATAAAATTGATTAAAATATGTTTTAAATTGTCACTAGCCAACACACAATACCCCATAATGTAAAAGTGAAATTATGTTTTTAGACATTTTTACAAATGAAAGCTGAAATGTCTTGAGTCAGTAAGTATTCAACCCCTTTGTTATGTCAAGCCTAAATAAGTTCAGGAGTAAAAATGTGTTTAACAAGTCACATAAGTTGCATGGACTCACTCTGTGTCCAATAATAGTGTTTAACATGATTTTTGAATGACTACTTCATCTCTGTACCCCACACATACAATTATCTGTAAGGTCCCTCAGTCGAGCAGTGAATTTCAAACACTGATTCAACCACAAAGAACAGGTTTTCCAATGCCTCGCAAAGAAGGGCACATATTGGTAGATGTGTAAAAAAAAAATCTGACTGACTATCCCTTTGAGCATGGTGAAGTTATTAATTACACTTTGGATGGTGTGTCAATACACCCAGTCACTACAAAGATACAGGCGTCCTTCCTAACTCGTTGCCAGAGAGGAAGGAAACCACTCAGGGATTTCACCATGAGGCCAATGGTAACTTTAAAACAGTTACAGAGTGTACTGACTGTGACAGGAGAAAACTGATGGATCAACAACATTGTAGTTACTCCACAATACTAACCTAATTGACAGTGAAAATAAGGAAGCCTGTACAGAATACAAATATTCCAAAACATGCATCCTGTTTGCAACAAGGCACTAAATAAATAATGCAAAAAATGTGGCAAAAGAATTCACTTTTTGTCCTGAATACAATGTGTTATGTTTGGGGCAAATCCAATATAACACATTACTGAGTACCACTCTCCATATTTTCAAGCATAGTAGTGGCTGCATCATGTCATGGGTATGCTTGTAATCGTTAAGGACTGGCGGGTTTTACAGGATAAAAAGAAAATGAATGGAGCTAAGCACAGGCAAAATCCTAGAGGAAAACCTGGTTCAGCCTGCTTTCCACCAGAAACTGGGAGATGAATTCACCTTTCAGCAGGACAATAACCTAAAATACAAGGCCAAATCTACACTGGAGTTGCTTACCAAGACAGTGAATGTTCCTAAGTGACTGAGTTACAGTTTTGACTTGAATCTACGGCAAGACCTGAAAATGGTTATCAAGCAATGATCAACAACCAATTTGACAGAGCTTGAAGAATTTTGAGAAGAATAATGGGCAAAAAAAAGCTCTTAAAGATTTAGCCAGAAGAACTCACAGATGTAATCACTGCCAAAGGTGACTCTACAAAGTATAGACTCAGAGGTAGGAATATTTACAGTATGTAAATTCGATATTTCGGTATTTAATTTTCAATACATTTGCAAAATGTCTAAAAGCATGTTTTCACTTTGTTATTATGGGGTATTGTGTGTAGATGAATGAGCAAAATGAATTATTACATTTTGAATTCAGGCTGTAACACAACAAAAAGTGCAATAAGTCAAGGGGTATGAATACTTTCTGAAGGCACTGTAGTCTATCAGTGATGACCTTTTGAGATTAAAATTGTGTAGCTGTAACTCAAGATAAGGTTTATTGTCTCTTTCGACTGTGCACTTTGTCAGGTAGCATGCATTCACTGAATGGGAAGCTAAACTAATTACCTATTCCTGGCAACCTTGTTGTATGGAGAGAGTGGTCTATGAAACCAAACATCAAATATATTCAATTATTATTTTGAATGTAGGCTTATGGGGAATTGTTGTGGCAAAATATGAATCAAATATCATGTGTTTAATATTAACAATAATGTTAATATTGTCATAATAACATCAACATTGACCATAATAATGTTAACATTGACCTTAGTAATGTTAATATTGACCATAGTAATGTTAATATTGACCATAATAACATCAATATTGATCATGATAATGTTAACATTAACCATAATAATGTTAATATTGACCATAATAACATCAATATTGACCATGATAATGTTAATATTGACCATGATAATGTTAATATTGACCATAATAATGTTGTTTTTATAAGATCATTACCACATGATGACTGTTCCTTTGATAATGTAATGTCACACGTTCGTTCAAGGGTATGACACGTCACAAACCCATTATACAGATCCAGAAATCCTGCTAGGCCCTCCGGAACAAAATCTCCCACGAGGCAGCAGTTTCACGCTCACTGCTCTTCTACTCTGCACATGTCTTTCTTTCATCCAAATATGTTCAAAGTAACACAGGTGGCAAACTACTGAAGGCCTACTTTGGGTACCTCATTGGATGTTCATACTCACACTTACATCCAAAGACCCTTCAAACAGCTTCATGTTTGACTTGGAGACAGAGGATCTCCTCCTCATATCCTGTTGACAATGACACAAGGATGTGTTAGACCAGTCTCACCTGGCCCAGTCTCTGTTCTGATGATGCGTTGTAGGGTGGTCGCCCCTAGACACTGATCTTGGGTCAGTTTTCAATTTTCCACAATAATGGTTAGGATTGGGGGAGGGAAAGCTGATCCCAGATCTGTACCTAGGGGAAACTTCCCCCCATAGCTTGAGATGCACTTGTGACAACAGGTGTGTAGCAGGTGTTACAGTAATGGCATCCACTAACCATTGTGGGGGCCAGGAGTTTATCTTAGTCATGGTAAGGAACAACTATTGTCCCTAAATACTGGACCCAGTCATCCAGCCACACGGTCAATACAACTGATGGGTGTCCATGGAAAGTATTTTACTCCAAAACATTTGTGCAGGGTTTTGAGTAGTGAATGGTGATGAAGATATTGAGAACAAATGACAAAAGCTTGAATCAAATTCAAGTCTTTAATTTACATTGCGATGGAAGGATCGTGCTCAGACAACACCTTGCCAAACATACGTTTTACTCCTGCTCATGTACTGTCAACTTACACAACATGTAACACAACATTGGTCTCATTCTCATTGGTCAAGTAGATGAACACCTATATGTCCTCATTGGTCAAGTACATGAACGCTTTGTGAATTAGTTAACATGGCAACATATGGCTTCTAGATTATACTGAAGGTTGTGTATGCATTGGTACTTATCTTCTTCATTTTCCGTGAGAAAGTTTATCTTAGTCATTGCCAGGAGAAACTATGGGACTCAATCATCCAGTCACACGGTCAATGCAACATTTTGACTGTTGTCCATGGAAAGTACTTTTACTCCACAAAATGGGTATACGTGAAGAATGGGGCCTCTGAATTTACTCAGCAATACATTTCCTCAACTATGTGTTGGCTCTTTATTTTTTTTAACAGAAAAAGTTCTGTAGAAATTATAGTATGTGCATTATTTGTTTTGACAAAAGTTCCACCAGCCACCTTCCACGCTGTCAGTAATACGTTGTCTCGTTACATCATGTTGTCAATTTTCCTAATACACAACCTGTTGTCAGTAAAGGAAAGTGTTAAAGGCCCAGGGCAGTAAAACATGAGATTTTCCTGTGTTTTATATATATTTCCACACTATGGGGTTGGAATAATACTGTGAAATTGTGAAAATTATGATTATGCCCTTTTAGTTTAAGCTGTTTGAAAAGACCACCTGTAATTTCAGCCTGTTTTGGTGGGATGGAGTTTTGGCCTTCCATGGAGACATCACCAGGCGGTAACCTCTCTGCAAATAACAGCAACGTTTTCCCCTCCCCACTTAGACCATTCAGACAGTTCAAGCAAAATTCTTCCTTGAGAAATTGCCCTTTGCTATGAAGCTATTTTGGTTTATTTTTGACCATTTTAAATTAAAACAATCACAGTAAGGTACTTCATTGTACAATTATTTGATATTTAGATAACAACAGCTAGTGATGGTCTTCATCAAGACAGTTGTGGCCATTGAGGGTGTAAGTGTGTCACTTGGCACACATATTTTGCCTGTATTCTTAGCAACATATTGTACTGACATAAAAAAAACTAACTTGCCATTATTTCAGTTTAGGTCAGTTTATGCTGAGTCTACAATGAAGACAGGTGATTTGGGCATGTGCCCCTCATTCAGGTGAACTGCAATGGTCACTTATTTATGGACTGGTAGAGAAGCACACATCGCCTCTGGACCAATCAAAGGGAAGCTTACAGGTCGATGAAATCTCTAACTTAGTAATTATAGAGACCTGTATGATGAACTTAAAACCGCGTGTGGAATGATCTGCGCCACTCGGGAATCAACTCCTCGACTAAACTCACTGTTTTTGCACTTTATTTTGTATTATTTTTTATAGAGGATTTTATCTTTATAGATAGAACAATGGAAACTACATATAAGTATTTCCACGTTATTCTCCTATGTCTGAGTATTAACCTATTCACCTATGCGTGGTATTCACCTGTGGATGTATATGACAAAGTGGTCGAGCTAGTGTCGCCAGGAGAGGAATACCTGGATGAAATGTCAGTTCGCTCCTTTTTCAAACTGTTAGAGAAGCGTGTGCAGTGCCCTGGTGTGTCGTGTGAAAAGGTAACTTTTTTCTTACACTCGCTACAGCTTGCGCTTTAGGAAAGGTCGAGGTCCATTCTGCACCTGTTACTGTGCTGTGCCGTGCGCTAAACTACTGGAGACTACGCTGTACGTACAGCACAGTACAGTATGTCACAGTTCTTTGTTAGACCAATAGCTAAAATATATCCGTATTTTTTTTATTTATCAGTCTCTGACCGAGTCTATTTTTATTTTTATTGATCATATATCTTGAGCACTGAGCAATTTTAAAGTTTTCTCCATAATATTTAAAAAGATATATTGTTATTATCACTGTATTATAGACTAAAAACAGTAATGATTCGTGTTATTATTACACAGAGAGATATTACACGACGTCAGCATTGCAGATTGTTTTGAACCAGATTTTTGTAACTACATTTATCCCGACCTTTATGTTCTAACTATTGCAATGACATAAAACCAACTGATCAACATTAAAACAGGGTAGTAGATATTATAGAACAATGTTTTAGGCTTAAATGGCGTATGGCTGGGTTACAAGTATTAGCATAGCCTTCTATATGACTATTACAATGATCATAACCCCAATATAATATTTTATATTTAATGCTTTTCTTTTACATCACCAATTCATTTGAATGTCTTGGTTGTATCAACCTTCACTGTGCAGGTTGTTTAAATTGCATCTTAATGATCAGGCATTCTGTTTTCCTTACATTTCTGAAATTCTATTTCATATTTCTTTCATTCTGTCCATCATGCCAATGCACAAATACATTTTAATTTTGGTTTCCTTTGATTTACTGTAGAGAAAATGTATGCATTGCTCTATTCTCCATTTTGAATCCATGTCCTGTTGTTCAGATATGGAAGGCCTTGGACTTTACCTTGGCAGGTGTAATCTGTACTTATGACCATCTAGAGGCAGTTTTCCGTTACATGTTATGTGAGAAATGTTATAGATTGGCCAGACATGTTTGAGACTTACACTAATTATCAGTATTTAGACAGCGTGTGCTGCTAATGCAACAGTGGCTTGAGATCTTAATTGAAGTATATGTGTGTAAGATGATACTGTTGAAACAGAAAAAAGTCTCTGCACACTTCCAGTCAGATGCAAATGGATTTGAATAGAGTCTGAACTTTCAGTCAGTCCGACCTGCATCAAGCTCAGCCTCTTCTATAATACATTTACATCTGACTGGAAATGTGTGGAGATTTTTTCCTGTTCCTCCAGTTTTGCATTTTGCCTCCAGCACATTCACTAGTCGGTTTTGGATGTGCGGTAGATTCGGACTATTATCTACATTATGATACTGTACAAAGTCACTGTATGTCCTGACTCAAAAACCCAGAGCATAGTCTGCTCTTAAAAATCAGAAAATGTCACCCAAGTCAAACCAACCCAAACTCCTTTCCTTTAGCTTGTGGTCATAATGACAAAACAATAAGACCGTACGTTTGTATTCTCTTATAAATTAGACCTATATTTGTCCTTAGTACATAAATAATCTACATGTAACACTGACGCAAGCTTTCTTGTTTCTAGTGCCTCTCTGTGCAGTCAGTAGACCAGCTGGTGGGTAACTTTACCAGCACTGGTGGTCTCCTTCACAACGAAGGCTTCTTCAGAGTAGCGGCAGGATGCCACCTCTACCTCAGCTCTCCCACCGAGGCCTGCTCTGCCGTGAGGGCAGGGAGGTGGGGGGATGAGACGGACCACCTCATCCAGGAAATCACAGGCCATGACCACCACGGACACAGGCACAGGGATGGGCATGGACACGGAGACATGGAGAGCAGTGGGATAGAGACTCTACTCCGAAACATGGAGAAGCACTACAAGCCTGATCAGCAGTACGACCAGGTTGGAGCTGATGTGTAATAATTAAGCAATAAGGCCCGAGGGGGTGTGGTATATTGCCAATATACCACGGCTAAGGGCTGTTAAAATTTTAACAATGCAGAGTGCCTGGCTACAGCCCTTAGCCGTGTTATATTGGCCGTATACTGCAAACCCCCAGAAGTGCCTATTTGCTGTTATAAACAGGTTACCAACGTAATTAGAACAGTAAACCAGGAGATTGCGTCATACCTGTGGTATATTGTCTCATATGCCATGCATTTTAGCCAATCGGAATCCAGGGCTGGAACTACCCGGTTTATAATGAAGTATAGCAAAATACTGTATATACTGACCTGTTTTCTAAATAGTTAATTTGTCTCAACAAAGTATTTCTATTCTATTCAACAGTGTAAGTCTGTCCTGTCTTGTTATCATGGTCATTTAGCACTGTCTCACTGGTCAAGACATCTTAGAGGAGAGCAGCGCGTCAACTAGTGATGGTGACCCTCACAACACGGATGTGGTGTTTGGATACATAGTTTACCATGCTTTACGAGGTGACTGCATGACGGCCAGAGCACTACCTGAAGAGGACTATTTTCTGGATTTCATATTCAACCGCTTCAGCTCTGACAACATCACTATTCACGGTACCGTAAGATAACCCTTTAAGGTTGTTATTACTGTCATATTACCTCATAACAAGTGGCTATTCCTATTAGTATGAATCATTTTGATCTTATTCTTTAGTTTTAGATTTATTACACTGCCATGTAATGTCATCCTCCTGCCTGTACTTCAACCTACTCATTCATCCATGTTGTGTCATACATAATTCATAATTTATTTAACATGTTGCTGTCACGATCGTTATAAGGAGTGGACCAAGATGCAGCGTGGCATGTTTCCATCCTTTTATATGGAAGAGAAACTTAAAGAACAAAACAATAAAGCGAACAAACGAAACGTGAAGCTCAGAGTAGTGCTCACAAGCAACTATACCTAGACAAGATCCCACAAAGCACAAAGGGGAAATGGCTGCCTAAATATGATCCCCAATCAGAGACAACGATAAACAGCTGCCTCTGATTGGGAATCATACCAGGCCAACATAGATATATAATTACCTAGATGACCCACCCTAGTCACACCTCGACCTAACCGACATAGAGAATAACAGGCTCTCTATGGTCAGGGCGTGACAGTTGCCCTTGAAGGGCTATGTTATTAACATTACCCCATGAAAACCACTGGTAATGAGAGTGTATATTACTTTTCCCCAGGGGCGCAACTTTCCCTGGGGACGGGGGGGACATGTTCCCCCCAGTTTTATTGGAATTTCATTGGAATGTGATGAGACGAGGCAACAGTGTGCTTTAGGACCATGCGGACGCCTCCGAGTGGCCGGGTAGGCTCTTTGGAGTGTTTATTTGACTGAAGAAAAAAAGTTATACAAAAAAAAAATGTCCCCCCCACTTCTAAAGCCAAAGTTTCGCCCCTGCTGTTCCCCAATGGCCTGCTATGTACATTACCACCAATCATATCATTCTGATTAATCTCTGTAGAGCTGGAAGGTATTATGAAGAGCCTACAACTGGGTGGAATCCACGAAGAGGACCACGATCATCAACATGGAGATCAAGATGGACACGACAATGACCATGGTCACGATGACCACGTTGACCATGACCATAGTGACCACAGTACCGCTGGCGGAGGTCGAGGTGCTCAGAGTGGTTGGGGGGGTCGAGGTGGAAGTGCAGCCTTCAGGCAGAGTCACGAGGAGGGGTACCACCAGAGGAACATCAGCAGCTGGGACCTGGTAATTATTATACTGAACCACCCCAGTGCGTGGTGGGTAATTATTATACTGAACCACCCCAGTGCTTGGTGGGTCATTATTATACTGAACCACCTCAGTGCTTGGTGGGTCATTATTATACTGAACCACCCCAGTGCTTGGTGGGTCATTATTATACTGAACCACCTCGGTGCTTGGTGTGTCATTATTATACTGAACCACCTCAGTGCTTGGTGGGTAATTATTATACTGAACCACCTCGGTGCTTGCTGGGTAATTATTATACTGAACCACCTCGATGCTTTGTGTGTCATTATTATACTGAACCACCTCAGTGCTTGGTGTGTCATTATTATACTGAACCACCTCGGTGCTTGGTGTGTCATTATTATACTGAACCACCTCAGTGCTTGGTGGGTAATTATTATACTGAACCACCTCGGAGCTTGGTGTGTCATTATTATACTGAACCACCTCAGTGCTTGGTGTGTCATTATTATACTGAACCACCTCAGTGCTTGGTGGGTCATTATTATACTGAACCACCTCAGTGCTTGGTGGGTAATTATTATACTGAACCACCTCAGTGCTTGGTGGGTAATTATTATACTGAACCACCTCGGTGCTTGGTGTGTCATTATTATACTGAACCACCTCAGTGCTTGGTGTGTCATTATTATACTGAACCACCTCAGTGCTTGGTGTGTCATTATTATACTGAACCACCTCAGTGCTTGGTGGGTCATTATTATACTGAACCACCTCAGTGCTTGGTGGGTAATTATTATACTGAACCAACTCAGTGCTTGGTGTGTCATTATTATACTGAACCACCTCGGTGCTTGGTGGGTAATTATTATACTGAACCACCTCGGTGCTTGGTGTGTCATTATTATACTGAACCACCTCAGTGCTTGGTGGGTAATTATTATACTGAACCACCTCGGTGCTTGGTGGGTAATTATTATACTGAACCACCTCGGTGCTTGGTGTGTCATTATTATACTGAACCACCTCAGTGCTTGGTGAGTAATTATTATAGTGAACCACCTCGGTGCTTGCTGGGTAATTATTATACTGAACCACCTCGATGCTTTGTGTGTCATTATTATACTGAACCACCTCAGTGCTTGGTGTGTCATTATTATACTGAACCACCTCGGTGCTTGGTGTGTCATTATTATACTGAACCACCTCAGTGCTTGGTGGGTCATTATTATACTGAACCACCTCAGTGCTTGGTGGGTAATTATTATACTGAACCACCTCAGTGCTTGGTGTGTCATTATTATACTGAACCACCTCGGTGCTTGGTGTGTCATTATTATACTGAACCACCTCGGTGCTTGGTGTGTCATTATTATACTGAACCACCTCAGTGCTTGGTGGGTCATTATTATACTGAACCACCTCAGTGCTTGGTGGGTAATTATTATACTGAACCACCTCGATGCTTTGTGTGTCATTATTATACTGAACCACCTCAGTGCTTGGTGTGTCATTATTATACTGAACCACCTCGGTGCTTGGTGTGTCATTATTATACTGAACCACCTCAGTGCTTGGTGGGTCATTATTATACTGAACCACCTCAGTGCTTGGTGGGTAATTATTATACTGAACCACCTCAGTGCTTGGTGTGTCATTATTATACTGAACCACCTCGGTGCTTGGTGTGTCATTATTATACTGAACCACCTCGGTGCTTGGTGTGTCATTATTATACTGAACCACCTCAGTGCTTGGTGGGTCATTATTATACTGAACCACCTCAGTGCTTGGTGGGTAATTATTATACTGAACCACCTCAGTGCTTGGTGTGTCATTATTATACTGAACCACCTCAGTGCTTGGTGGGTCATTATTATACTGAACCACCTCAGTGCTTGGTGGGTCATTATTATAGTGAACCACCTCAGTGCTTAGTGTGTCATTATTATACTGAACCACCTCGGTGCTTGGTGTGTCATTATTATACTGAACCACCTCAGTGCTTGGTGTGTCATTATTATACTGAACCACCTCAGTGCTTGGTGGGTCATTATTATACTGAACCACCTCAGTGCTTGGTGGGTCATTATTATACTGAACCACCTCAGTGCTTGGTGGGTCATTATTATACTGAACCACCTCGGTGCTTGGTGGGTAATTATTATACTGAACCACCTCAGTGCTTGGTGTGTCATTATTATAGTGAACCACCTCAGTGCTTGGTGGGTAATTATTATACTGAACCACCTCGGTGCTTGGTGGGTAATTATTATACTGAACCACCTCGGTGCTTGGTGGGTAATTATTATACTGAACCACCTCGGTGCTTGGTGGGTAATTATTATACTGAACCACCTCAGTGCTTGGTGTGTCATTATTATACTGAACCACCTCAGTGCTTGGTGGGTCATTATTATACTGAACCACCTCAGTGCTTGGTGTGTCATTATTATATGAACCACCTCAGTGCTTGGTGTGTCATTATTATACTGAACCACCTCGGTGCTTGGTGGGTAATTATTATACTGAACCACCTCGGTGCTTGGTGGGTAATTATTATACTGAACCACCTCAGTGCTTGGTGTGTCATTATTATACTGAACCACCTCAGTGCTTGGTGTGTCATTATTATACTGAACCACCTCAGTGCTTGGTGGGTAATTAGGTCAAGGCCTTAGCTTCACTCTCTCTTCGGGGGCTTAAAGGCACAACACACACACACACACACACACACACACACACACACACACACACACACACACACACACACACACACACACACACACACACACACACACACACACACACACACACACACACACACACACACACACACACTCTCTCCTTCACTCTGATTCATTATCAAACTGCTAAACCCCTGGTGTCTGCTGCTCCTCCAGTGTGTTGTAATGAGCCTTAGATGTGCTTTAGATTGCCTGAGCTATTGGGAGCTATAGGATTCCCTCCATGGTAACATCTCTATTGGAGAAATCTGAATGAAAAGGAGCACAGCTGAGGCATAATGACATGTCACTTGTAATATTGGTTCCCACTTTATAAATGCCTAATCTCGAACTAAACCCAGAACTAAAATCTTGTGTAATTTGGTCAGATGTACCATTTATGTTTACATAGTCTTTCCACAAGAGATGAATGAATGCCCAATGACATCTTTCTTTTAGTCATTAAGGAGTGTTCATTTAAGGTATTGACTAGAACGAATTGCAAAAATCACTGAAGCTGGGGTCTTATATCTCCCTCTGTAACTTTAAGCATCAGCTGTCAGAGCAGCTTACCGATCACTGTACCTGTACACAGCCAATCTGTAAATAGCACACCCAACTATCTCATCCCCATATTATTACTTACCCTCTTGCTCTTTTGCACCCCAGTATCTCTACTTGCACATCATCTTCTGCACATCTATCACTCCAGTGTTAATGCTAAATTGTAATTATTTCGCCTCTGTGGCCCATTTATTACCTACGTCCCTACTATTCTACATTTGCACACACTGTACATAGATTTTTCTATTGTGTTAATTAACCATACGTTTGTTTATGTGTAACTCTGTGTTGTTGTTTTTGTCGCACTGCTTTGCTTTATCTTGGCCAGGTCACAGTTATAAATGAGAACTTGTTCTCAACTGGCCTACCTGGTTAAATAAAGGTGAAATAGCTGAATAGCTGTGAATAGCTGAAAGAATAGCTGAAAATGCTGTGCAGTGCATCAATGTAAAATGTAAATGCAAATTAATTATTCAATTAATATACTTGTCTACTCATCCAAATACTGTACTACTATGACTATGTCCCAAATGGCACACTATTCCCTTCATAGTGCCCAAAGCAGTGCACTATAGGGTGTTACAGCCCTGTTTACTCCCTATAGATGTGTTTTATCCCTGTTTCCTCCATATACAGTGCCTTGCAAAAGTTTTCATCCCCCATGATATTTTTCCTATGCTGTTGCATTACAACCTATAATGAAAATGTATTTTTATTTGGATTTCAGGTAACGGACATACACAAAATAGTCCAAATTGGTGAAGTGAAATTTAAAAAAAATCACTGTTTAAAAGAAGAAAAAAAAAGAAAAGAAAAGTGGTGTGGGCATATGTATTCACCCCCTTTGCTATGAAGCCCCTAAATAAGATCTGGTGCAACCAATTACCTTCAGAAGTCCCATAATTAATTAAATAAAGTCCACTTTTGTGCAATCTAAGTGTCACATGATCTCAGTATATATACAGCTGTTCTGAAAGGCCCCAGAGTCTGCAGCACCACTAAGCAAGGGGAACCATGAAAACCAAGCAGCTCTCCAAACAGGTCAGGGACAAAGTTGTGGAGAAGTACAGATCAGGGTTGGGTTATAAAAAAATATCTGAAACTTTGAACATCCCATGGAGCACCATTAAATCCATTATAATTTTTTTTGAAAGAATATGGCATCACAACAAACCTCCCCACCTAAACTCACAGACCAGGCAAGGAGGGCATTAATCAGAGAGGAAACAAAGAGACCAAAGATAACCCTAAAGGAGCTGCAAAGCTCCGCAGCGGAGATTGGAGTATCTGTCCATACGACCACTTTAAGCCGTACACTCCACAGAGCTGGGCTTTACGGAAGAGTGGCCAGAAAAAAGCAATTACTTAAAGAAGAAAATAAGCAAACATATTTGGTGTTCGCCAAAAGGAATGTGGGAGACTCCCCAAACATATGGAAGAAGGTACTCTGGTCAGATGAGACAAAAATGTTGCTTTTTGGCCGTCAAGGAAAACGCTATGTCTGGCGCAAACCCAACACCTCTCATCACCCCGAGAACACCATCCCCACAGTGAAGCATGGTGGTGGCAGCATCATGCTGTGGGGATGTTTTTCATCGGCAGGGACTGGGAAACTGGTCAGAATTGAAGGAATGATGGATGGTGCTAAATACAGGGAAATTCTTGAGGGAGACCTGTTTCAGTCTTCCAGAGATTTGAGACTGGGATGGAGGTTCACCTTCCAGCAGGACAATGACCCTAAGCATACTGATAAAGCAACACTCGAGTGGTTTAAGGGGAAACATTTAAATGTCTTGGAATTGCCTAGTCAAAGCCCAGACCTCAATCCAATTGAGAATCTCTGGTATGACTTAAAGATTGCTGTACACCAGAGGAACCCATCCAACTTGAAGGAGCTGGAGCAGTTTTTCCTTGAAGAATGGGCAAAAATCCCAGCTAGATGTGCCAAGCTTATATAGACATACCCCAAAAGACTTGCAACTGTAATTTCTGCAAAAGATGGATCTACAAAGTATTGACTTTGAGGGAGTGAATAGTTTTGCACGCTCAAGTTTTCTGTTTTTTGTCTTATTTCTTGTTTGTTTCACAATGAAACATATTTTGCATCTTCAAAGTGGTAGGCATGTTGTGTAAATCAAATGATACAACCCCCCCCCAAAAAAACTATTTTAATTCCAGGTTGTAAGGCAGCAAAATAGGAAAAATGCCAAGGGGGTGAATACTTTCGCAAGCCACTGTAGATGTGTTTCATCCCTGTGTCACGATCGTCGTCAGGGTGGAAATGACAGGTCCAAGGTGCAGCGTGGTGAGCGTACATTTCTTTTAATGTTGTAAATGTCGCCAACAAAACAAGAAACAACAAAAACGACCGTGAAGCTGACTAGGGCTATACAGGCCACTAACACAAACAACTACCCACAACTAAAGTGGCAAAACAGGCTGCCTAAGTATGATTCCCAATCAGAGACAACGAATGACAGCTGTCCCTGATTGAGAACCATACCCGGCCAAAACATAGAAACAGAAAACATAGAAATAAAGAAACTAGAATGCCCACCCTAGTCACACCCTGGCCTAACCAAAATAGAGAATAAAAGCCTTTCTATGGCCAGGGCGTGACACCCTGTTTCCTCCATATAGATGTGTTTCAGCCCTGTTTCCTCCATGTAGATGTGTTTCATCCCTGTTTCCTCCATGTAGATGTGTTTCAGCCCTGTTTCCTCCATGTAGATGTGTTTCAGCCCTGTTTCCTCTATATAGATGTGTTTCAGCCCTGTTTCCTCCATGTAGATGTGTTTCATCCCTGTTTCCTCCATGTAGATGTGTTTCATCCCTGTTTCCTCTATATAGATGTGTTTCAGCCCTGTTTCCTCCATGTAGATGTGTTTCATCCCTGTTTCCTCCATGTAGATGTGTTTCATCCCTGTTTCCTCCATGTAGATGTGTTTCATCCCTGTTTCCTCCATATAGATGTGTTTCATCCCTGTTTCCTCCATGTAGATGTGTTTCATCCCTGTTTCCTCCATGTAGATGTGTTTCAGCCCTGTTTCCTCCATGTAGATGTGTTTCATCCCTGTTTCCTCCATGTAGATGTGTTTCAGCCCTGTTTCCTCCATATAGATGTGTTTCAACCCTGTTTCCTCCATGTATACTTATTTCATTGTTGTTTCCTCCATGTAGACATGTGTCAGTGCTGTTTCCTCCATGCATTTGTTATTTTATTAGGATCTCCATTAGCTGTTGTGAAAGCAGCAGCTACTCTTCCTGGGGTCCACACAAAACATGAAACATGACATAATACAGAACAATAATAGACAAGAACAGCTCAAGGACAGAACTACATACTTTGTTAACGGCAGACAGCCTACATATCAATACATGCACACAAAATATCTAGGTCAAATAGGGGAGAGGCGTTGTGCCGTGAAGTATTGCTTCATCTGTTTTTTGAAACCAGGTTTGCTGATCACTTGAGCAAAGAGATGGAACGGAGTTCCATGCAATAATGTCTCTATATAATACTGTAAGCTTTCTTGATTTTGTTCTGAATTTGGGGACTGTGAAAAGACCCCTGGTGGCATGTCCAGTGTGTAAGTGTGTGTGTCACAGGTGTAAGTTGACTATGCAAACAATTTAGAATTTTCAACACATTAATGTTTCTTATAATAAGAAGAAGTGATGCAGTCAGTCTCACCTCTACTTTTAGCCAAGAGAGACTGGCATGCATAGTATTAATATCAGCCCTGTGATTACAGTGAAGAGCAACATGTGCCGCTCTGTTCTGGGCCAGCTGCAGCTTAACTAGACCTTTCTTTGCGACACTTGACCACATGACTGGACAATAATCAAGATAAGACAAAACTAGAGCCTGCAGGACTTGATTTTTGGAGTGTGGTGTCAAAAAAGCAGAGCATCTCTTTATTACGGACAGACCTCTCCCCATCTTTACAACCATTGAATCTATATGTTTTGACCATGACAGTTTACAATCTAAGGTATCACCAAGTAATTTAGTCTCCTCAACCTGTTCAACAGCCACACCATTCATTACCAGATTCAGCTAGAGGTCTAGAGCTTAGGGACTGATTTGTACCAAATACAATGCTCTTAGTTTACGAGATGTTCAGGACCAGTTTACTACTGGCCACCCACTCCAAAACTGACTGCAACTCCTTGTTAAGAGTTTCAGTGACTTCATTAGCGGTGGTTGTGGTGGGGGAGGTAGTGGTGGGGGCCCCGTGTGGCTCAGTTGGTAGAGCATGGCGCTTGCAACGCCAGGGTTGTGGGTTCGTTTCCCACGGGGGACCAGTACAAAAAAAAGTATGAATGTATGTACTTGTAAGTCGCTCTGGATAAGAGCGTCTGCTAAATGACTTAAATGTAAATGTAAATGTGGTTGCTGACACGTATATGGTTGAATAATCACCATACATGGACACACAGGCTTGGTTTAATGCCAGTGGCAGGTCATTGGTAAAATGGAAAAGAATAGCAGGCCTACAATGCTTTTCTTTTATTATTTGTTTTTTAATGCATAAATATGAGTTAGACTGTTCATTGTTGGCATTTCCTGCCTATGTAGATGTGTTTCAGCCCTGTTTTCTCCATGTAGACATGTTTCAGCCCAGAGGAACTGGTAAAGATCCATGGGCTGAATGGATCTAGCCTGTCCAGGTATGACGTGGCCTGGCTTAGCCCAGCCCTGGTCCAGCAGATCCTCAGTGGGGCCTGCAACAGCACCTCTCCCCCCACTGGACCATCAGACCAGCTCAGCACCATAGAGAGTGAGTGGACTGCTACAGTCCTAGCTCCATGCTTCTGCCTCTGCATTACTTGCTCTTTGGGATTTTAGGATGGGTATATGTAAACTTCTGATGTTAAAAGGTATTTATAAAATATATGTGATTGATTGACTACTACAGTACACACTTTATTCAACACTCACTCCTCTCCTTTTGATACAGAAAGGCCCATTCGTCACTATTTACTTTTTAATGAAAAGGGAATGATAGTGAGACTCTGCACCGATACATTTACTATGTTCATAAATATAAACACTCCAAAATGTAAACTATACTGAACAAAAATATAAAATCAACATGTAAAGTGTTGGTCCCATATTCCATGAGCTGATATAAAAGATCCCAGAAATGTTCCATATACACAAAAAGCTTATTTCTCTCCAATTTTGTGCACATGCTTGTTTACATCCCTGTTAGTGAGCATTTCTCTTTTGCCAAGATAATCCATCCACCTGACAGGTGTGGCATATCAAGAAGCTGATTAAACAGCATGACTGCAGGAATGTCCACCTGAGCTGTTGCCAGAGAATTACATTTTAATTTCTCTACCTTAAGCATACATGGACAGAAAGGCCCATTCGTTGTTTTAGAGAATTTGGCAGTACGTCCAACCGGCCTCACAACCGCAGACCATGTGTAACCATGCCAAGCCCAGGACCTCCACATCTGCGTTCTTCACCTGTGGGATCGTCTGAGCCACCCAGACAGCTGATTAAACTGAGGAGTATTTCTGTCTGTAATAAAGCCCTTTTGTGGGGAAAAACTCATTCTGATTGGCTGGGCCTGGCTCATCATTGGGTTAGTGGGTGGGCCTATACCATCCCAGACCCACCCATGGCTGCACCTCTGCCCAGTCATGTGACATCCATAGATTAGTGCCTCATGAATTTATTTAAATTGACTGATTTCCTTATATGAACTTTAACTTGAAATTGTTGCATGTTGCATTCATATTTTTGTTCAGTATAGATGGATGTTATCATTAGGTAACGGGCCTATTTCAAGCATGATCACAGTATGTGGAATATATTATCATCTAACAGACCTCTCATGGCTTGACTGACTGATTTGCTTTAGTCCTGTTATTATTGTATACATTGATCCCGGTAATGTTAATTCTCTCTCTCCACAGAGTATGTGTATGCCACCATCGCCAATCTTCTGATCTGTCTGGCCGCTGTGGTTGGCGTTGTGGTGCTGCTGTGTACTTCCTGTAGTAGTGTCTTCCAGCTCATCATCCAGTTCTGTGTCAGCCTGGCCGTGGGCTCCCTCACTGGGGACGCCCTGTTGCACCTCCTGCCTATGGTGAGCACCACAGTACCATATTCACATTACCGAGCCCAGCTGATTCAAGCTGAGCTGTACTGTGCGGGCCTGGTTACACACCCATCATAGTTACTGGAACTGTGCCTGGAATGGACAATGTGAAAAGAAAACCACTGATTTAGACTTTATACTCACTTTATAGCATAACAGATATATTGTCAGGTATCATCTGGTTATTGTTCAGCAGCATTACCTTTTAGATTGTACCAGCAGCGCATCACACGCACCATCACAATCTAGCCAGCTAGGCCTCTTTCTCCTCAATACTTCCTTGAAGTGTTATGATTAAAGGTCCAAAGCAGCCGTTTTTATCTCAACATCAACTCATTTCTAGGTAACAATTAAGTACCTTACTGTGATTGTTTTAAATTCAAATGGTACAACAAATATAAAGAAATAGATTCTAAACAAAGCAATTTCTCAAGCAAGAATTTTGCTAGGACTGTCTGCGAGTGGTCTGAGTTGGGAGGGTGAAAATTGAAAACTAGCTGTTATTGCCAGAGGTTTGAAACTCTCTTTCTTATTGGTCTGTTAACTAATTTACTGCATGGTGATGTCACCAAGGAAGGCCAAAACTCCATCCCACCAAAACAGGCTGAAATATCAGGCGGTCTTTTCAAACAGCTCTTACACCAAATAGCCGTTGTCATAAATTTCACAATTTCACAGTATTATTCCAACCACATATTGTGGGAAATAAATATAAAACAGGAAATCCAGTTTTTGACTGCACTGGACCTTTAATGTCTGTGCGACCCAATGATCATCTAGATGTCTGAGGGCCTTTGATTAAACTTAACTCCACAATTTACAATGGAGTTGTGCTGCAACTAGTGTGGGCGGACTGGAGCTACGACGTCACATAAAATGTTTTTATAAAAAAATACTGATTTCAGCACACAAAGAATAGCTTGCATTTACACATGACATTGTCGCCACTGAACTGCATCGTAAATGGTGGAGTTGAGTTTAGTTGGCTAATTTCCCCCAGGGCAGACAGACTCTTCTAAAGGAAATACAGAACTTCCTGTTCCTGTAGCTCAATCCTTTTAGATCCATGCCAACATCACAGGACGACGTATTAGCAGGCTGTCACACCCTATCCTCAGCTACAGTGTAAAATAATGTGATTAAGGAACTGAAACGACACCCTCTCATTGGACAAACAGAGAAATGGGCCGATGTTGCTTCAGGGAATCTACGGTCATTACAAAGCCAATGATGAGAGTAACATAACACTGTGTCCCAATGGTGCCGAAATTGTTTCTTATCCCCCTCTCCTCTCCTTAACAACTACCTATTGAGAGGACATGATTGGTGAAAGCAATATGGTGGATAGGTACCAGTCTCCACTCTAAACATTCATCTGTCAGAACAGTGGCATGTGAAGGAGGCCATTTCAGAGTAATGGACCCACAGGTTGATTGCATCACCAGTATTTGGTTTTATCCTTCCCTGTGTATTGCCGTCATAAAGGTTACATAACACTGTTATAACACTGTCATTATAATGACATTGGGCTGACTGTGTCTGACTGTGTCTGACCGTGTTTCCTCTTTTGATTCAGTTCCTAGGCCTCCATGTTCACAGTGAAGGAACAGACCACAGCCACTCAGAGGAGGTTCCAGACTACATCTATAAGATACTGGTGCTGATGGCTGGCATCTACTGCTTCTATCTCATGGAGACTATCTTCTCCATCGTCACCATGCACCATGCCCCGCATCACCATGGGGTAAGTAGTGTCTATCCCCTGGGCTGTGTTCAGTAGGGCCCAACATAGCAAAATGTTTTGCATCAAGAAACAAAAATGTGTGACCTTATTGGACAATTTCAGGTAGTACCTCCCAATTTCACTCTGTTTCGAAATGTTATCTTCTTACTGAACCCCACTGTCCTGTCCGCTTACTGGTTCGGTGGATCCATGGTGAAAAAAACTCCCACACGTATATTTGCAATAAACTTTTAATAAAGTGCAACGCTTCGGTCACAGAAATTCGTCAGGTCTTACTGGTTCCAAAATGTGATAATTGTTAGGTAATAACAGTAGATACATGTTCTATGTTGTCTGCAATCAAAAGATATTGATATTATGAGCACATTGTCTCATTGTGTTTCCAGGTGGAGTCTGAGCCCCATCACTGTGACCATGGTAAAGTCCTGGAGATGTACCTGCAGGACAAAAAGAACAAGCAGTCTGTATCGCAGACAGATCTGGTAGGTTCTGTACCAGTTATTCACAGACAGATCTGGTAGGTTCTGTACCAGTTATTCACAGACAGACCTGGTAGATTCTGTACCAGTTATTCACAGACAGACCTGGTAGGTTCTGTACCAGTTATTCACAGACAGACCTGGTAGGTTCTGTACCAGTTATTCACAGACAGACCTGGTAGGTTCTGTACCAGTTATTCACAGAGACCTGGTAGGTTCTGTACCAGTTATTCACAGCGTCTGGTAGGTTCTGTACCAGTTATTCAAAGACAGACCTGGTAGGTCTGTACCAGTTATATGCAGACTGATCTGGTAGGTTCTGTACCAGTTATTCACAGACATACCTGGTAGGTTCTGTACCAGTTATTTGCAGACTGACCTGGTAGGTTCTGTACCAGTTTTCGCAGACTGACCTGATAGGTTCTGTACCAGTTTTCGCAGACTGACCTGGTAGGTTCTGTACCAGTTATTCACAGACAGACCTGGTAGGTTGTGTGACAGTTATTCACAGACAGACTTGGTAGGTTGTAAACCCTCTAACCTCTCTCTTGGAGAACTGAGTCAGACATAGGTCCATGACTGAAAAGCCAGTTTCATAGTAAGCCTATATTTTTACCTGGCACAGCTTGTAGTCTTACGTCTCTACTACCCGTGTTTCTGAACACCTTGTCCCTCACTAACCCTTTCAATGCTGTAATTCAGATGTTAACATTATGTAATGTTCTGATCCTGCTAGGTTGATAGTAATGACACAGAGAAAGCCTTTCCAGAACGAAACCAACACTCAAGAGGTAAGAAAGTCTTCTGGGTCTACGTACAACCTTTTCATAAGACATTACATCTAATCAAAGTTTATTGGTCACTTGCACAGGAAAGCCTTTTTCTTTTTATATTAATGTTTGGAAATATATACGCAATAAGAATATACAATATAGACTAAGAAATGTGTTAAAGTAAGTAGTGACATGACTGAGCAGCGAAGATAATAATAATAATACAAATATAGGTCAGGGTTTGCCATTCAGGAAGTAGCTACAATGTCAAGCTGTCAAACTGTAAACTTACTGTGCGAGTCAAGTCTCAAGTCTAGTCAATGTTTACACACATTCAGTGTGACGAAGAGTAGCGTGCACAAGAGAGCTGTGTTCTTTTCTAATGAACAGTTACCTGAGGAACAGTAAAAAAGGGATATTAGCTAAGGGGATAAAACATTTAAGCTGCAGGTACAACCCAAATGTCCCCATCATCATTGTAAATTATATTATAAATTATATTATAATTTACCTTAGATACTGCTGCCCTACAGTACATAGTAATTGAACACTGGTCACTTTAATAATGTTTACCACTGTACTGTTTTATCCACTCCATATGTATATACTGTATTCTAGTCAAAACTCAACTACTGCTGTACACATATTTTCTATTCATATACTGTCCATACACACCATTATATATATATATATATATATATATATATATATATATATATATATATATATATATATATATATATATATATATATACACACAGTTGAAGTTGGAACTTTACATATACCTTAGCCAAATATATTTAAACTCAGTTTTTCACAATTCCTGACATTTAATCCTAGTAAAAATTCCCTGTCTTAGGTCAGTTAGGATCACCACTTTATTTTAAGAATGTGAAATGTCAGAATAATAGTAGAGAGAATAATTTATTTCAGCTTTTATTTATTTTATTTCTTTCACATTCCCAGTGGGTCAGAAGTTTACATACACTCAATTAGTATTTGGTGGCATTGCCTTTAAATTGTTAACTTTGGTCAAATGTTTCTTGTAGCCTTCCACAAGCTTCCCACAATAAGTTGGGTGAATTTTGGCCTATTCCTCCTGACAGAGCTGGTGTAACTGAGTCAGGTTTGTAGGCCTCCTTGCTCACACATGCTTTTTCAGTTCTGCCCACAACTTTTCAATAGGACTGAGGTCAGGGCTTTGTGATGGCCACTCCAATACCTTGACTTTGTTGTCCTTAAGCCATTTTGCCACAACTGTGGAAGTATGCTTGGGGTCATTGTCCATTTGGAAGACACATTTGCGACCAAGCTTTAACTTCCTGACTGATGTCTTGAGATATCCACATATTTCCCTGCCTCATAATGCCATCTATTTTGTGAAGTGCACCAGTCCCTCCTGCAGCAAAGCCCCCCCACAACATGATGCTCCCACCCCCGTGCTTCACGGTGTTCTTCGGCTTGCAAGCCTCCCCCTTTTTCCTCCAAGCATAACCATGGTCATTATGGCCAAACAGTTATATTTTTGTTTCATCAGACCACAGGACATTTCTCCAAAAAGTCCAATCTTTGTCCCTATGTGCAGTTGCCAACCGTAGTCTGGCTTTTTATGGCGGTTTTGGAGCAGTGGCTTCTTCCTTGCTGAGCGGCCTTTCAGGTTATGTCGATATAGGACTCGTTTTACTGTGGATATAGATACTTTTGTACCGGTTTCCTCCAGCATCTTCACAAGGTCCGTTGCTGTTGTTCTGGGATTGATTTGCACTTTTTGCACCAAAGTACGCTCATCTCTAGGAGACAGAACGTCTCTCCTTCCTGAGCGGTATGTGTGGTCTGTGTGGTCCCATGGTGTTTATACTTATCTACAATTGTTTGTACAGATGAACGTGGCACCTTCAGGTGTTTGGAAATTGCTCCCAAGGATGAACCAGACTTGTGGAGGTCTACAATTTGTTTTCTGAGATCTTGGCTGATTTCTTTTGATTTTACCATGATGCCAAGCGAAGAGGCACTGAGTTTGAAGGTAGGCCTTGAAATACATCCACAGGTACACCTCCAATTGTGTCACGTTCGTCGTATGAATCGGACCAAGGCGCAGCGTTGTATGCGTACATTCTATATTTATTAAAAGAATGAACACTGAACAAACTAACAAAACAACAATACTAACCGTGAAGCTAATATGAATAGTGCAGACAGGCAACTAAACATAGAACAAGAACCCACGAACACAAAAGGGAAAATGGCTACCTAAATATGATCCCCAATCAGTGACAATGATTAATAGCTGCCTCTGATTGGGAACCATATCAGGCCACCATAGACATACAAATTACCTAGACCTACAAAACCCCTAGACATACAAAACCCCTAGACAATACATAAACCAATACATAGACCCCGGGCTGGGGACCGTCGCTGGAGACCCCGGACTGGGGACCGTCGCTGGAGACCCCATACTGGGGACCGTCGCTGGAGCCCCCGGACTGGGGACCGTCGCTGGAGACCCCGGACTGGGGACCGTCGCTGGAGACCCCGGACTGGGGACCGTCGTTGGAAACCCCGGACTGGGGACCGTCGCTGGAGACCCCGGACTGGGGACCGTCGCTGGAGACCCCGGACTGGGGACCGTCGCTGGAGACCCCTGACTGGGGACCGTCGCAGGAGACCCCTGACTGGGGACCGTCGCTGGAGACCCCGGACTGTGGCCCGTCGTTGGAGGTTCCGGACTGTGGCCCGTCGTTGGAGGTTCCGGACTGTGGCCCGTCGTTGAAGGTTCCGGACTGGGAACCGTCGCCGGAAGCTCTGGACTGGGAACTGTCGCCGGAAGCTCTGGACTGTGAAAGCGCACTGGAAGCCTGATGCATGGCTGAGGACACGCACCTCGGGGCGAGTGCGGGGAAGAGACACAGGCCGTACTGGACTGTGGAAGCGCACTGGAGGCCTGATGCGTGGTGCCGGAACTGGTGGTACCGGGCTGATGACTTGCATCTCAGGGCGAGTGCGGAGAGGAGGCACAGGACGTACTGGACTGTGGAGGCGCACTGGAGGTCTGGTGCGTGGTGCCGGAACTGGTGGTACCGGGCTGATGACACGCACCTCAGGGCAAGTGCGGGAAGCAGGCACAGGACGTACTGAACTGTGGAGGCGCACTGGAGCGTAGAGCTGGAGCGTAGAGCTGGCACAATGCGTCCTGGCTGGATGCTCACTTGAGCCCGACAAGTGCGGGGCGCTAGCACAGGACGCACTGGGCTGTGCAGACGCACCGGAGACACAGTACGCAGAGTCGGCGCAGGATATCCTGGTCCAACGAGGTGTATGGAGACCAGGAGCGCTGAGCCGGCACCATCCGTCCTGGCTGGATGCCCATTCTAGCCCGGCAAATGCGAGGAGCTGGAATAGAGCCCACCGGGCTATGAATGCGAACTGGAGACACCGTGCGCATCACTGCATAACACGGTGTCTGACCAGTCACACGCCACCGACGGTAAGCACGAGGAGTTGGCTCAGGTCCCCAACCTGACTCAGCCAATCTCCTCGTGTGCCCCCCCCCAAAACCTTTATTGGGGCTGCCTCTCGGGCTTCCGTGCTAACCGTGTCCCCTCGTATCGTCGCCGTTCCTCCTGCGCTATCTCCCCCTGCTTCCATGGCAGGCGATCCTTTCCTGCCAATATTTCCTCCCACATCCAGGATCCTTTACCGTCCAAAATCTCGTCCCATGTCCATAATGTCTGCTCCTCCTGAACACGCTGCTTGGTTCTTTTATGGTGGGTTCTTCTGTCACGTTCGTCGTATGAATCGGACCAAGGCGCAGCGTTGTATGCGTACATTCTATATTTATTAAAAGAATGAACACTGAACAAAACAACAAAACGAACTGTGAAGCTAATATGAATAGTGCAGACAGGCAACTAAACATAGAACAAGAACAAGAACCCACGAACACAAAAGGGGAAATGGCTACCTAAATATGATCCCCAATCAGAGACAACGATAAACAGCTGCCTCTGATTGGGAACCATATCAGGCCACCATAGACATACAAATTACCTAGACCTACAAAACACCTAGACATACAAAACCCCTAGACAATACAAAAACTAGCATACCCACCCTCGTCACACCCTGATCTAACCAAAATATAAAGAAAACAGAGATATCTAAGGTCAGACCGTGACAAATTGACTCAAATTATGTCAATTAGCCTATCAGAAGCTTCTAAAGCCATGACAGAATTTTCTGGAATTTTCCAAGCTGTTTAAAGGCACAGTCAACTTAATGTAGGTAAACTTCTGACCCACTGGAATTGTGATACAGGGGATTGTAAGTGAAATAATCTGTCTGTAAACAATTGTTGGAAAAATGACTTGTGTCATGCACAAAGTAGATGTCCTAACCGACTTGCCAAAACTATAATTTGTTAACAAGATATTTGTGGAGTGGTTGAAAAACAGGTTTTAATGACTCCAAACTAAGTGTATGTAAACTTCCGACTTCAACTGTATATACACACTATGTATACAAAAGTATGTGGACACCCCTTCAAATTAGTGGATTCGTCTATTTCAGCCACACCAGTTGTTGACAGGCGTATAAAATCGAGCACATAGACATGCAATCTCCATAGACAAACATTAGCAGTAGAATGGCCTTACTGAAGAGCTCAGCGACTTGCAACCTGGCACAGTCAAAGGATGCTACCTTTCCAACAAGTCAGTTTATCAGATTTCTGCCCTGCTAGAGCTGCCACTGTCAACTGTAAGTGCTGTTATTGTGATGTGAAAACATCTAGGAGCAACAACGGCTCAGCCGCAAAGTGGTAGGCCACACAAGCTCACAGAACGGACCGCCGTGTGCTGAAGCGTGTAGCACGTAAAAATCGTCTGTCCTCGGTTCCAACACTCACTACCGAGTTCCAAACAGCCTTTGGAAGCAACGTCAGCACAAGAACTGTTCGTCGGGAGCTTCATGAAATGGGTTTCCATGACCGAGCAGCCCAATACAAGCCTAAGATCATCATGCCAAGTGTCGGCTGGAGCGGTGTAAAGCTCGCCACCATTGAACTCTGGAGCAGTGGAAACGCATTCTCTGGAGTGATGAATCACGCTTCAGTATCTGGTAGTCCGATGGACGAATCAGGGTTTGGTGGATGCCAGGAGAACGCTACCTGCCCCAATGCAATATGCCAACTGTAAAGTTTGGTGGAGGAGGAATAATGGTCTGGGGCTGTTTTTCATGGTTTGGACTAGGCCCCTTAGTTCCAATGAAGGGAAATCTGTGTGGAAGAACTTGACTGGCCTGCACAGAGCCCTGACCTCAACCCCATCGAACACATTTGAGATGAATTGGAATGCTGACTGCGAGCCAGGCTTAATCGCCCAACATCAGTGCACGTCTTCACTAATGCTCTTGTTGCTGAATGGAAGCAAGTCCCCACAGCTATGTTCTAATATCTAGTGGAAAGCCTTCCCAGAAGAATGGAGGCTGTTATAGCAGCAAAGGGGGGACCAACTCTATATTAATGCCCATGATTTTGAAATTAGATATTCGACGAGCAGGTATCCACATACAGTACTTTTGGTCATGTAGTGTATATATATACAGTATATTCTGTATTTACAAATATATATATATACAATTATTAACAATAGCTGCATTTGAATTTACTTATTTAGACAACTGAGCCTCTCTCTGAGTTTCCCTTCTGTCTCACCCCTCCACTAGAACAGCGTCTGCTACCCTACATGGTTACCATAGGGGACGGCATACATAACTTTGCCGATGGCCTGGCTATCGGAGCGGCCTTTTCTGTTTCGTGGAATTCAGGTCTTGCCACGTCTCTGGCTGTGTTCTGTCATGAGCTGCCTCACGAACTGGGTGAGTGGAGCACCGACTTTCCTCTAGTTGGCCATGTTGAAAAAGGCTCTTGAGAATATGGTCCAGCCATATATATATATGCCATATATATATATATATATATATATATATATATATATATATATATATATATATATATATAGTTAGATTTCTTTGATTTCAGAAGATTATCTTTCATTTCAAACAATAAACTATTAGAATAGATTAATAGCAATAGATGAAAGGTAGATGATTAGCAGATACACAGTTTAGCCATTTGGCTCTGTTTCCAGATTTCTAATTCACACAATCCTTCCAATGACATCAACCTAAGACCCACATTTGATCACCAGTGTCATCCCTTTATACCTCTCCTCTCTCCCTTCTCTCCATCTCCCAGGTGACTTCGCTATCCTGCTGCACAGCGGGGTGTCAGTGAAGAAGGCCTTGATGCTGAACGTGGCCAGTGCCCTCACATCCTTCATCGGACTCTACATCGCCCTCACCATCTCTACTGACATGGCCACCAAGCAGTGGATCGCTGCCATCACCTCTGGTCTCTTCCTGTACGTGGGTCTGGCTGATATGGTTAGTATGCTAATTTTACCACATTCTCAAACAGGATAGGAGGAATAGCTTCTTGGGGGTTATTTTCAATTGAGAATCTGTCTCATGAATAGTTCAATTGCTTTGACTTGGGCCTTGAGCATCTCCTGGCCATGTGACCTGACCAGGAAGAACTCTGACCCCTAGTTATGACACAGTTGCTCCTATTCCTTTCAGAAATGCTTAATTTCCTCTATAAATATTATATATTTTGAACAATGAGTTAAATGCATTTGATTGTCTTAATCCTCATCCCCCAGCTCCCCACCATGATCCATGTGGACAACCGTAGGCCCTGGCTCATGTTCCTGCTGCAGAACGTAGGACTGCTGTCTGGCTGGGGCATCCTGCTGCTCCTCTCTCTATATGAGGATACAATTGGCTTCTAGAGCCTCCCAGTCATAACACTGTACAGTACAATACAATTACAAATGACACTATGTAGGCTATGCTATATTTCACCTGTTTTGAGATTTTTACTGTAACACGCTTGGTATTTCTATGTGATACAACATTTCCTGACTACTTTTCTAGATGTTATATACAGTATGAGCATACAGGCTAGTTCTGGTGTATCTTATGCGTCTAACACATAGAAGTATAATCTGTTGGTGTTCTGTGTGGACACATCCTGCCGTTGGTGCTAATGTTACTATTTGAAGGGATATCATCTGAATGTGATTAGTTCAAACTGTAATTTATACAACCTATATTTATAATGGGACTCACAGGTCCTCAGGCTACTTCCTCTCTAATTGTCACACCTATTGTATTAACCTCATGTACAGTGCCTTCATAAAGTATTCACACCCCTTGACTTTTTCCACATTTTGTTGAGTTAACGCCTGAATTGAAAATGGATAAAAATTAGATCTTGTGTCACTGGCTTATAAAAAATACCCCATCATGTCAAAGGGGAATTATGTTTTTAGAAATGTTTACAAATTCATTAAATATTAAAAGCTGAAATGTCTTCAGTGAATAAGTATTCAACCCCTTTGTTAAGGCACACCTAAATAAGTTCATGAGTAAAAATGTTCTTAACAAGTCGCATAATAAGTTGCATGGACTTACTCTCTGTGCAATAATAGTGTTTAACATAATTTTTTAATGACTACCTCATGTCTGTAGCCCACACATACAATTAATTATCTGTAAAGGTCCCTCAGTGGAGCAATGAATTTCAACCACAAAGAACAGGGAGGTTTTCCAATGCCTCGCAAAGAAGGGCACCTATTGATAGATGGGTAAAAATGAAAAAAGCAGACATTGAATATTTTTTGAGCACGGTGCATGGTATTAATTACACTTTGGATGATGTATCAATACACCGAGTCACTACAAAGATACAGGCGTCCTTCCTAACTCAGTTGCCAGAGAGGAAGGACACCGCTCAGGGATTTCACCGTGAGGCCAATGGTAACTTTAAAACAGTTAAAGAGTTTACTGACTGTGACAGGAGAAAACTGATGGATCAACAACATTGTAGTTGACAGAGTTAAAATAAGGAAGCCTGTACAGAATCAAAATATTCCAAAACATGCATCCTATTTGCAACAAGACACTAAAGTAAAACTGCAAAATATGTCCTGAATACAAAGTGTTATGTTTGGGGAAAATCCAACAAAACAAATCATGGAGTAACACTCTTCATATTTTGAAGCATGGTGGTAGCGGCATCATGCTATAGGTATGCTTGTCATCGGCAGAGGACTAGGGAGTTTTTTAGGATAAAAAGAAACAGAATGGAGCTAAGCACAGGCAAAATCCTAGAAGAAAACCAGGTTCAGTCTGACAAATTCCCCTTTCAGCAGGTCAATAACCTTAAACACAAGGCCAAATCTACACTGGAGATCCTTACCAAGATGACATTGAATGTTCCTGAGTGGCCTGGTTACAGTTTCGACTAAAATCATCTTGAACATCAAATCAAATATTATTTGTTACATGCGCCAAATACAACAGGTGTAGACCTTACCGTGAAATGCTTACTTACAAGCCCTTAACCAACAATGTAGTTCAAGAAATAGAGTTAAGATAATATTTACTAAATAAACTAAAGTAAAAAATAAAAAAAAACACAAGAAAATTACATAACAATAACGAGGCTATATACGGGGGATACCGGTACCGAGTCAATATGTGGGGGTACAGGTTAGTTGAGGTATTTTGTATAGTGACTATGCATAGATAATAAACAGCGAGTAGCAGCAGTGTAAGAAGAGGGGGGTCCTGGATATAGGTCCTGGATGGTCCTGGATGGCAGGAAGCTTGGCCCCAGTGATGTACTGGGCCGTACGCACTGCCCTCTGTAGCGCCTTACGGTCAGATGCCGAGCAGTTGTTCTCGATGGTGCAGCTGTAGAACCTTTTGAGGTTCTGGGGACCCATGCTAAATCTTTTCAGTCTCCTGAGGGGGGAAATGTGTTGTCGTGCCCTCTTCACAACTGTCTTGGTGTGTTTGGACCATGATAGTTCGTTGGTGGACACCGAGGAACTTGAAACTCTCGACCCACTCCACTTCAGCCCCGTTGTTAATGGGGGCCTATTCGGACCTCCTTTTCCTATGGTCCACGATCAGCTCCTTTGTCTTGCTCACATTGAGGGAGAGGTTGTTGTCCTGGCACCACACTGCCAGGTCTCTGACATCCTTTCTATAGGCTGTCTCATCGTTGTCGGTGATCAGGCCTACCACTGTTGTGTCGTCAGCAAACTTAATGATGGTGTTGGAGTCATGCTTGGCCACGCAGTCGTGGGTGAACAGGGAGTAAGCACGCACCCCTGAGAGGCCCCAGTGTTGGGGATCAGTGCGGCAGATGTGTTGTTGCCTACCCTTACCACCTGGGGGCGGCCCATCAGGAAGTCCAGGATCCAGTTGCAGAGGGAGGTGTTAGTCCCAGGGTCCTTAGCTTAGTGATGAGCTTTGTGGGTACTATGGTGTTGAATGCTGAGCTGTAGTCAATGAACAGCATTCTCACATAGGTGATCCTTTTGTCCAGGTGGGAAAGTGCAGTGTTGAGTGCGATTGAGATTGCGTTATCTGTGGATCTGTTGGGGCGGTATATGAATTGGAGTGGGTCTAGGGTTTCCAGCATGATGGTGTTGATGTGAGCCATGACCAGCCTTTCAAACATCTATAGCAAGACTTAAAAATGGTTTAGAATTCAGGTGTGCAAAACTCTTAGACTTACCCAGAAAGACTCACACCTGTAGTTGCTGCCAAAGGTGATTCTAACATGTATTGACTCAGGGGTGTGAATACTTGTGTACTGTAAATGAGATATTTCTGTATTTCGTTTTTAATAAATGTTCAAACACTTCTAAAAACATGTTTTCACTTTGTCATTATGGGGTATTGTGTGTAGATGGGTGAGAAAAATAAATACATGTAATCCATTATGAATTCAGGCTGTAACACAACAACACGTGGAATAAGTCAAAAGGTATGAATACTTTCTGACGGTACTGTACTTGGCAGTGTGTACTGTATTGTAAAGTAGGTAGATGCTGTTTGAATTTGTGATCTTATGAAGTGTGAAGTTGATGCAAGTGTACACAGTGTGTATGAATGTGAGAATGTGACAGGGTTGTGGTGAGTTGAAGATAACCATTCAATTTTAAGTTTATAGTCAATTGAGGCTTTTTTTAAAGACTTGATTGAGGAAAAATGATGAAGTAGTTTATAAGTGTGTATGTGTTCAAATGGTCCACTGGAGGGAGCTCTGAGCCTCATAATATTATGTATTTCCTGTTGCCTTGAAATTCACCCCAGACACATGGCCACATTAGAGGAGAGATACTGTATATCACCATAGGATGTCTTTCCACAGCAATGATAGATAAGTCACATTACCTTCAAATTATAACGTTCTATCTGCAAAAATATGATTCTAAGATAATTGGCTTTAAAGTACCAAACCCCCTCATTGGCTTGAATGGTGTGAGCAATTTAAAAAATATATTTTATTATTTTTAACTTAACATGAATTGGTGTATTTAAAGTACTATATTGGTAGAGAACATTTTACAGAACAAGGCTACGACAATTACTACATTTTGACAAAATGCAGATAGAACCTTAATAATTCAAAGCTTTCACAGATGTCAACCATGATTCTCAGAATATAGTCTTATAAATAATGAGGTAAATTGATGTCCTTCATATTTTCTAAGATGAGTGAAGGTTTTTTTCAGTGAAGTTATTATTTTTTTTACAAAAAATATTTACGCCTTTCTTGTCAGTTCACTACAGTTACAGCTTAACAGTAACATTAATTGAACAGGTTGTTAGAATATATATGATTTACCACCTATTATAATTTGCCTGTTTTGCAACTGCTGATGACATAGGCAAAGAAATACTGCAGAGCATTTCAAACTGTCAGGCTATTCATAAACTCCTCCTTGTCATATATTCTCCATGTCCAACCTTATGAAACCAGCATCATAATATGACAATGATGTGACAATTCTTTAGAAAACAAGGTTGATACAATTGTCATCTTTACAACTACAAATAGCTAGAAATAGACAATGTACCCATTCAGAATCAAACTGGAGATACCTTATAATGCCTGCTATTGTGGTGCTAAACTGCACAGAGAACCTTCAGAATCACAGAAGCCCCGAGCTAGATTGTAAACACAGAGCGTGCGTTCCAAATGGCCCATAGGGCTCTGCTCAAAAATAGTGCACTATATACTATAATAGGGTGCCATTTGAGACACACTCATGGAGCCTACCAGGAATCTGATTCGTTACATATCGTCCTCCTGCGGGGGTGAAGCTTCTGTGTGAGCCAATAGGATGGCAGCGTAATCTTAGATATGTTAAGAACCATTGTGGTAAGCCTGCCAGTCTTCTTTAGAAAGCATCGATTAATTTATTCATAGACACAGAGGCATGCTTAGCTCTGCAGGATAGAATGCATGTGTCATTGTTTGTTGTAGGAAAAGTGGAAAAGATCCAATAACTTTGGTTTAGGTGCCAGATACGGAGGAATATGGTAGGCATTGGACAAAAGGTATGACATGCCAGGAGGTTCCTCAGATACAAAGATAAAGAAGCTGAACTATCATGTGAAGAATCTATTTATACATTATGCAAATGTTTTGTTATTCCTACTTTTAGCAGAACTTAAGGTCTTGGATGTTGTGATGTTTTGATGTCTTTGAAGTCAACAGGTAAAGAGCTAATTGATGTTGCTCTACATTCTGTTGCTCGAAAACAGTTACATTTTGGACTTTTCTTTTTTATGTTTTTCATTTGTACTGTACATTGGTGATTTACATGGGGATTGCCTTTGCAAGATCCCTATCATTTTGTAATCATCATAAAATTGTAACATTTCATGTGTTTGACATGTGTTGACATGGAACACTAGTGTCATTCACTGTTGAAGTAGGAGAGTGACATAAATGGCTTTCGAATCTAATCCATGGCCTGTTCTGCCCTCATTCCCATTCAGCTCTAGCTGTCTGTGTGGTTAATGATATTCCCATTAGGTGCCCTGTGGGACCCTATAGTGGGTTGAGGAGGGCTGGGGAGGGCTGGGGAGGACTGCTCCTGCTGCTCCCACATGGGGACACCCTTTGTGTCTGGATAGACGACACACACTGAGGATGTTAACACCATCCCCTGCCTAACACCCTCCCCAATGCACGCACGCACGCAAGCACACAGGCACAGTCACATACACACACACACACACACACACACACACACATAAATCCTTCAGTGTCTCAGTTTCACTCCTTTTTCATTCTTTCTTACCAATTCACTGACAAAAAAAGCACATATGCTGTCATGTGCGTGCATACACACGCTCACGCACACACACACTCAGACACATTTAGACACACACACACACACACACACACACACACACACACACACACACACACACACACACACACACACACACACACACACACACACACACACACACATGCACACACACGCACACCATTACTGTGACAGCAATCACAAATGAAGCGTTAAATGAAGAAACAGATAGCCGTGTTCTCAGGGGAGTGGGGCTCCACTCCCTATTCAAAGGGAATGTGTGGCTGAGACCAAAGAGTCATTAGCTTCACAAAGAAAGACAGACAGACAGACAGACCCTCCTTTTCGCCTCACCACTTCACTAGCCAATTAAAGGTTAGCCCTCCACAAAAGAGCATCCATCGGGGGAGAGAGACGCAGCCCCAGTAACACCGGCCCTGATAGGACACCACTGATCTATGGTTACATCCCAAATGGTACCCTATTCCCTATGAAGTGCACTATTTTTCACCAGGACCTTACGGGGCTCTGGTCAAAACTAATACACTATAAAGGGAATATAATGCCATTTGAGACGCCGCCTATCTGTCATCTCTGGATGGCCAAAACAACCCAGAGAAAAAGGCTTCACTCCACAGCCCCCTGCCTGGTCCAGTCCCCTGCAGCTTGTTTGGTTTCTCCAGCTAAATGCTTCCAGTGTGTAGAGTTTTTTTTTCAGCCTCTCATGGATATTTGAGATTGAGAAGAGCCCTGCAGTAACTGTTACTTCTGCAGCTCTCAGACTGCTCCTGACCAGTAGTTTTTTGTGTGAGTGTCAGAGGCTCTTTGTCAACATTCCGCTCTTGTTTGTTTCTTTATCTTTTTAAGGCTTGAGCGGAGCACGTTGTGAGAGAGGGAGCAAGAGAGAGAGAGAGAGAGAGAGAGAGAGAGAGAGAGAGAGAGATGGAGACGGAGCAAGATGGAACAAGATGGTGCCGACAGACATGGTCGCCCTGTTCCTAGCGCCTAACAAACTTTGCCATATATTTTTTTTTGTATTATTTCTTACATTATTTGCTCAGAACATTTCTTGCAATATTAGCTATTCCGGAAATAAATTTTGTATATTAGATCAGCGGTCACACACAAAAAAAAAGACTTTCCTGAATTGGTTCCTTTGTTCTTATCCCCCGAGGCATTTCCACTCATCCCAAGGGCTGCTCCAAGACGCTGCCAACGGAGAAGAGGATTATCGAGTGGACTTGTAGCATCCACCGCTTCCGAGTATCCCTGGACAATAAAGTATACGAGCTCAGGGCGAGGATTTCCTTCCAGAGAGACTTCAGGGACTGTAACATACTCTGTTTCACAGAATCATGGCTCTCTCCGGATATACTGTCCCTGTCCATACAACCAGCGGGGTTCTCCTTACATCGCACAGACAGGAAGAAAGAAATCTCTGGGAAAAAGAAAGGCAGAGGTGTATGCTTCACCATGAACTGGGGGCGGCAGGTAGCCTAGTGGTTAGAGCGTTGGACTAATAACCAAAAACCGTTGCAAGATCAAATCCCCGAGCTGACAAGGTAAAAATCTGTCGTTCTGCCCCTGAACAAGGCAGTTAACCCACTGTTCCTAGGCCGTCATTGAAAATAAGAATTTGTTCTTAACTGACTTGCCTAGTTAAATAAAGGTAAAACAAAATAAAAAACGACTCATGGTGTGATTGTGGTAATGTACAAGAACTCAAGTCCTTTTGTTCTCCCGATTTGGAATACCTCACTATCAAATGCCGACCGCGTTACCTCCCGAGAGAATTGTCTTTGGTCATCGTCACGGGCGTGTATAGTCCCCCTCAAGCCGACACTCCGACGGCTCTGGACTTTGTGCAAACTGGAAACCGCATATGCTGAGACCTCGTTTATTGTAGCACAGGACTTTAATACCCATCTGGACAAGAGGAATACCTATGTAAGAGTGCTGTTCATCGACTACAGCTCAGCCTTCAATACCATAGTGCCCTCCAAGCTCATCGCTAAGCTTGGGGCCCTGGGTCTGAACCCCGCATTGTGCAACTGGGTCCTGAACTTCCTGACAGGCCGTCCCCAGGTGGTGAGGGTAGGCAAAAACTGCTCTTCAACATAGGGGCCCCACAAGGGTGCGTGGCGATGTGTTGATAAAACTTTGGGAGCTTTTTCTTCAGATTTGCTTTATCAATGTCAATAAAATTACATCCAAGGGGCTGCAGTGGAGAGCGTGAAAAGCTTAACCTCTCTAGGGTACGTGGGACGGTAGCGTCCTACCTCTTCAACAGCCAGTGAAACTGCAGGGCGCCAAATTCAAAACAACAGAAATCCCATAATTAAAATTCCTCAAACATACATGTATTTTACACCATTTTAAAGATACACTTGTTGTAAATCCAGCCACAGTGTCCGATTTCTAAAAGGATTTACGACGAAAGCAAACCAAACGATTATGTTAGGTGAGTGCCTATTCACAGAATAACACAGCCATTTTTCCAGCCAAAGAAAGGATTCACAAAAAGCAGAAATATAGATAAAATGAATCACTAACCTTTGATGATCTTCATCAGATGACACTCATAGGACTTCATGTTACACAATACATGTATGTTTTGTTCGGTAAAGTTCATATTTATATCCAAAAATTGGAGTTTACATTGGCGTGTTATGTTCAGTAGTTCCAAAACATCCGGTGATTTTGCAGAGAGCCACATCAATTTACAGAAATACTCATTATAAATGTTGATGAAAATACAAGTGTTATGC
Organism: Salvelinus namaycush; assembly: GCF_016432855.1. Lineage (NCBI taxonomy): Eukaryota > Metazoa > Chordata > Actinopteri > Salmoniformes > Salmonidae > Salvelinus > Salvelinus namaycush. The sequence goes on along the minus strand of NC_052338.1, from coordinate 23,537,176 downwards.
ATGGATTTTAGATGCACTTCTCCTTAATGCAACCGCTGTGTCAGATTTCAAAAAAGCTTTACGGAAAAAGCAAACCATGCAATAATCTGAGGTCGGCGCTCAGAGCCCAATCAAGACAGAAATATATCCGCCATAGTGTGCAGTCAACAGAAGTCAGAAATAACATTATAAACATTCACTTACCTTTGATGATCTTCATCAGAATGCATTCCCAGGAATCCCAGTTCCACAATAAATGTTTGTTTTGTTCGATAATGTCCATAATTTATGTCCAAATTCCTCCTTGTTGTTCTAGGGTTCAGTACACTTTCCAAACTCACGACGCGCGGGCAAGTCCAGCGGAAAGTACGGACGAAAAGTTAAAAAAGTTATATTACAGTCCATAAAAACATGACAAACAAAGTATTGAATCAATCTTTAGGATGTTTTTAACATAATTCTTCAATAATGTTCCAACCGGAGAATTCCTTTGTCTTCAGAAGTGCGATGGAACAGAGCTTGCTCTCACATGAACGCGCATGGTCAGCGCATGTTCAGGTCATGGTAGACCTTACTCAATCCCCTCTCATTCGGCCCCACTTCACAGTGGAAGCATCAGACAAGGTTCTAAAGACTGTTGACATCTAGTGGAAGCCTTAGGAAGTGCAACATTACCAATATCCCACTGTATCTTCAATAGGAGCTGAGTTGAAAATCGACCAACCTCAGATTTCCCACTTCCTGGTTGGATTTTTTCTCAGATTTTTGCCTGCCATATGAGTTCTGTTACTCACAGACATCATTCAAACAGTTTTAGAAACTTCAGAGTGTTTTCTATCCAAATCCACAAATAATATGCATATTCTAGCTTTTATGGCTGAGTACCAGGCCGTTTACTCTGGACACGCGTATCATCCGGACGTGAAAATACTGCCCCCTACCCCAAAGAAGTTAAGTTCCTCAGCGTGCATATCACTGATAACGTGAAAAGGTACATCAACACAGACAGTGTGGTGAAGAAGGTGCAACAGCACCTCTTCAACCTCAGTAGACTGAAGAAATTCGGCTTGGCCCCTAAGACACTCACAAACTTCTACAGATGCACCGTTGAGAGCATCCTGTCGGTCCGTATCACCGCCTGGTATGGCAACTGCAACGTCCGCAACTGCAGTGCTCTCCAGAGGTTGGTGCGGTCAGCCCAATACATCACAGAGGGCACACTGCCTTCCCTCCAGGACATCTACAGCACATCTACAGCACACAGGAAGGCCAAGAAGATCATTAAGGACCTCAGCCACCCGAGCCACAGCCTGTTCACCCTGCTACCATCTTGGGACCGAGAGACTGAAAAACAGCTTCTGTCTTGGCCATCAGACTGTTAAACAGTCAGTCACCAGACTCACCACTAACCGGCGTCCACCCAGTACCCTGCCCTGAACTTTAGTCACTGTTGCTAGCCGGCTACCTCCCCGATACTCAACCCTGCACCTTAGAGACTGTTGCTGTATAGTCATGGTCACTAATAATGTTTACATGCTGTTTTACCCACTTCATATGTATATACTGTATTCTAGTCAAGGCCTATCCTATATAAGTACTGCTGTACATACCTTGTCCATTCATATACTGCCCGAATTGTCTATACACACCATCATATACATATATATTTACACTGAGTTTATATATTTACACTGAGCAGGCAGGCGGTGGCTGGCCATTAGGAGTCAGTCTGAGTCATTTTAGCTGTTAAACGACTAGTCACACACTCAAATTAATCTCCTGGGTCAGAAAACTTCCTCCACAGCAGCTCCCCCATAATTTCACTAATCCAGCTAGGATTATCGGTACTGCCTGGGGGACGGGGGAGAGAAACTATCCTGCTCTGTGTGTCTGCGTCCATGTTGTGTATGTCTATGTGCGTGCTTGTGCCTGTGTGTGTGCGTGTGTGTGCATGTGCCCAGCTCTGAGGCCTAGTGACAGCTATGGGAAAGCAGGACAGGACGGCCCCGGGGCAAGAGTCTGGATGAGGGGGATTTACTCTCTCACAGTCTCACATTCTGAGATTACAATGTGTCAATCTGTGATTGGCAGTTAGGGTTGGGAGACTTGTCTCAGGGCCTTGCTCGCCCCCTGTCCTGTCACTCTGAATTGGCCAATTAGCTTACCTCTGTCTGATGCTAAATGACCGAAAAGTTTGGTTCTTTGATGATCAAGTTAAAGTGTAAACAGAGTCTAGTAATGACAGTATTCCAGTTGTGGGGGATGTGTAAAGTAGACTTCTCTTAGATGTGATGCTTCATGCTTGCCTAGCTAAGCAAAACCCACACTCTCCATCCAATTTATTTCTCACTTGAACGAACTTCAAAACCCATGTACCTGCTCCCTGTTCCACAACATTGTCTTATATTATAAACCATGCTGCTGGGAAGTATAAGCATATCTAAATCATCAATCTAATCCCCATACAGCCAAAACACACTGGCTCCCCATTCCTCAATGTAGCCTGTCTCCTTAGCACAAGATTTATGCCTAGTAGCGTTACGATGATAAGTTTTATAGCTGGAGCAGGTATTGTGGTCCTCGTCAGTTGAGTGGATGATGAATATGTGGCGGTGAGAGATAGTGCTGTGATTCTGGGTAGAGACAGTGTGTGTGTTCATGTATGTGTGTGCGCGCACATGTGTATGCTTGTCCGTTTGCGTGTGCGTGTGTAGTGTGATGCTGGGTAGAGACTGTGTGTGTGTGTTGCTGAGGCTGATGATGCTAACACAAGAAGATGAATGCCTTGCCTGGTGAACAGTGGGCCTGAACAGCGCCAAAGCCGTTTACTCCTTAAGGCTGTGTCGCCCTTGCTCTGATCACTAACACTGGCAGCCACGCAACAGTATTCTCCATTGACTCTGTCAAGAGTCAAGGACCTTTTAGGTTTGGTAGTAAATGATGATCTGAGAAGTTGATTTGGTGGGCTTGCGTCAGTAGTTTACAGTTTTTATAATGCAGTGATTCACATAGCCTCAATGTGATACGGATGGTGGTAGTCTACCATATGTAAAGTATAGTCCCCTCTGGATCATTCTGTCAATAGCCTCCATAGAGTGTACAGAGTGGATGGGAAGAGCTGTTGCACACTCGAGGTTAAATTAGCCATTGTTGAACATGGTCTTCAAAGTGAAGGCAAGACATTTTATTAAATATATCCTTTTGTCTACCATCTGATTCCAAAGTTTTGATCTCAGTATAAGACGTTATAGTGATACAGTGTAGGGCAGCTCTGGCTCTGGCACGTTGCCATGGTGACAGTGGGCGGGCGGGATTCCGCTGCTGTGTTCCTTCGTTTGGTTTCCCCTGGGGCCAGCCGTGGGACCCTGGACATCTGCCCCCTCCCTCATTCCTCCCCTGGTCAGCGTGGTGTTCCTAATCCCTGAGCTGAGACTAAACCACACACACGCACACATGCACACAAACATACTCACTGCCGCCACCCCCCAATGCTGCCCCTACCCCCAACACTGTCCTGGCTGCACACTGACCTGCTTTCCCTCAATCCCTCCCTCCCTCCCTCCTTCTTTCCCTCCATCCCTCTCTCACCATTTCTCCAGTCTCACACACACACACACACACACACACACACAAACACAAACACACACACACGCACGCGCACGCGCCCACACACACACACACTGACTCAATCACATACCAACCAAAGCCCATCTTCCATTTGAAATACATGGATGCTTAAGACTGGACAGATTAAAAGTGTGTTTTGGTGTCCTCAGATTTCAAAGTGGGTATGGTTAAGGAAAACGTCACATTGGTGGCATTAGTGGCAGATCCTTTATCCAACTGGGAGAGTTTTCAGATGATACTGCCACCCTGGATGCATCTGCACTGGACAACCCTCCATGTATTCACTTCTTACTCCGTTATATTTCCTCTGCTGATGTTTCCATTACGAAAATAACGTGTGACGGCTAATCCATTTAGCCGTTTAAAAAGTGTTTTTCCTCTTTCTATTTTTCAAGAGCATGGCCAAGTAGAAAAGCAGTGTCCTTGTCTCCAAGCGCTAGTTGGGTTGATTGAAGCTGGGACTCCCGCTGTGCTTTCACATGAAGTTGCTACCTCCGGAAATAAATAAAAAACACTGGTAATCTCTGAAGACCGCTCTCAACACACTTCCTAAAGATGGGTACTCGGGAGAACTTTTCTCAGATCAGATCCTCCTGTAGCCCTATCCCTCCGCCCCCCAACGCTGTTCTCCACTTCTCTTTGTTATTTGGGAGCCGGCTCAGCTGTTCAGCTGTTAGCTGCGAAGGCCTCTGTGAGTGTCTTTGAAGGAGTGAGAGGGCCGATAAGCCTAGAAAAGCTGTAAAGAGTGATTAAGATAATTAACAGCAGCTCTGTCTCACATGTCAGAACAGAAGGGAGAGGTGGTCGTGAGTTAGGATGGAGGGATGGAGGGGGGGCATGGACTGTCCTCACCAGCTGGGAGGAACATCAACCTCTCTCTCCCTTCGTCTTCCTCCATCAAACACCTTTTCACTCCTCTGTAATCATTCTCTCTCTCCCTCTAATATGTCTGTCTCTACCCTCTCTCTCTCTCTCTCTCTCTCTCTCTCTATCTTTCTCCCTCCCTCCCTCTCTCTCCCTCTCTCTCTCTCTCTCTCGTTCTCTCTCTCGTTCTCTCTCTTTCTCCCTCACCCTCTCACCTCACCCTCTCTCTCTCTCGCTCTCGCTCTCTCTCTCACTCTTTCTCTCTGTACCTCTCTCTCTCTTCCTAACACAGATAATGTTACTGATATGACCACTGTGAGACGTTCACCCCCCAGCCACAGCTAAGTGACCTATGGTTTAGAGGGCCATGCCCAGTTCCCTCTCTGCATGTCACTCACCCACCAACAGTGTTCTGATACCTAACCACCTCAGCTGTCCCTCACCTCCCCTTAATGGTCACATGTGGCCAGCCTTATCAGGCAGATGGGAGGTGATGGACATGGGCTGATGAGATGAGGGTTTGTGAGGGGAGGGATGGAGGGTTGGAGGGTTGGAAAGGTGGAGCAGTATATGAGTGAAGGGGACCTATATACTAGGCGATGTCAGAGGAAGGCCCAAAAAATGGTCAAAGACTCCAGTCACCCAAGTCATAGACTGTTCTCTCTCCTACTGAAAAGGAAGCGGAACCAGAACGTTAAGTCTAGGACCAAAAGGCTCCTTAACAGCTTCTACCCCCAAGGGTTAAGACTGCTGAACAATTAATCAAATGGCCACCCTAACTATTTACATTGACACCCCCCCCTTAGTTTTTACACTGCTGCTGCTCGCTGTTTATTATCTATGCATAGTCACTTTACAAATGACCTGGACTAACCTGTAGACCCGCACGTTGACTCGGTACCGGTACCCCCTGTATATAGCCATATAGCCTCATTATTGTTATGTTATTTTCTTGTGTTACTTTTTGAATTTATAGATTTTTTGTTGTTGTTTATTTAGTAAATATCTTCTTAGCTCTATTTCTTGAACTACATTGTTGGTTAAGGGCTTGTAAGTACACATTTCATGGTAAGGTCTACACCTGTTGTATTCGGCACATGTGACAAATAACATTTGATTTGATGTGTGTTGGTAGATCATCGCCCTGCCAAGCTGTTTGTCCCCTGGCCTTGTATGCTAAACAGGAACCTTCCATGAGGTCCATTGTTATGTGAAGGATCACCACAATTGCATTGGATATCATCCACTAATTACACACTACTATTCAAAAGTTTGGGGTCACTTAGAAATGTCCTTGTTTTTGAAAGAAAAGCACATTTTTTTGTCCATTAAAATAACACCAAATTGATCAGAAAATACAGTGTAGACATTGTTAATGTTGTAAATGACTATTGTAGCTGGAAATGGCAGATGTTTTATAGAATATCTACATAGGCATACAGAGGCCCATTATCAGCAACCATCACTCCTGTGTTCCAATGGCACGTTGTGTTAGCTAATCCAAGTTTATGATTTTAAAAGACTATTGATCATTAGAAAACTCTTTTGTAATTATGTTACCACAACTGAAAACTGTTGTTCTGATTAAAGAAGCAATAAAACTGACCTTCTTTAGACTAGTTGAGTATCTAGAGCATCAGCATTTGTGGGTTCAATTACAGACTCAAAATGGCCAGAAACAAATAACTTTCCTCTGAAACTCATCAGTCTATTCTTCTTCTGAGAAATGAAGGCTATTCCATGCGAGAAATTGCCAAGAAACTGAAGATCTCGTACAACACTGTGTACTACTCCCTTCACAGAACAGCGCAAACTGGCCCTAACCAGAATAGAAAGAGTAGTGGGAGGCCCCGGTGCACAACTGAGCAAGAGAACAAGTACATTAGAGTGTCTAGTTTGAGAAACAGATACCTCACAAGTCCACAACTGGCAGCTTCATTAAATAGTACCTGCAAAACACCAGTCTCAACGTCAACAGTGAATAGGCAACTCCGGGATTCTGGCCTTCTAGGCAGAGTTGCAAAGAAAAGCCATATCTCAGACTGGCCAATAAAAATAAAAGATTAAGATGGGCAAAAGAACACAGACACTGGACAGAGGAAGATTGGAATAAAGTGTTATGGACAGACTAAGTTTGAGGTGTTCGGATCACAAAGAAGAACATTTATGAGACGCAGAAAAAATGAAAAGATGCTGAATGTAACGATCGTCGTAATCCTCCTCCTCGGACGAGGAGGAGAGGTGAGAAGGATCAGACCAATATGCAGAGTGGTTAGTGTCCATGATTGTTTAATGAAAACAGACTGAACACTTAACATACAAAAACAACAAACGTGACAAACCGCAAACAGTCCCGTGTGGTGATAACACAGACACGCGATACAACCACCCACAAAACACACGTGAAACCCCGGCTGCCTTAGTATGATTCTCAATCAGGGACAAACGATCTACAGCTGCCTCTGATTGAGAATCATACCAGGCCGAACACAAAACCCCAACATAGAAAAACACACATAGACAACCCACCCCAACTCACGCCCTGAACAACTAAATAAATAAAAGGAAAAAGGAACAATAGGTCAGGAACGTGACACTGAAGGAGTGCTTGACGCCATCTGTCAAGCATGATGGAGGCAATGTGATGGTCTGGGGGTGCTTTAGTGGTGGTAAAGTGGGAGATTTGTACAGGGTAAAATGGATCTTGAAGAAGGAAGACTATCACTCCATTTTGCAAGGCAATGCCATACCCTGTGGACAGCGCTTAATTGCAGCCAATTTCCTCCTACAACAGGACAATGACCCAAAGCACAGCTCCAAAGTATGCAAGAATTATTTAGGGAAGAAGCAGTCAGCTGGTATTATGTCTATAATGGAGTGGCCAGTACAGTCACTGGATCTCAACCCTATTGAGCTGTTGTGGGAGCAGCTTGACCGTATGGTACGTAAGAAGTGCCCTTCAAGCCAATCCAACTTGTGGGAGGTGCTTCAGGAAGTATGGGGTGAAATCTCTTCAGATTACCTCAACAAATTGACAACTAGAATGCCAAAGGTCTGTAAGGATGTAATTGCTGCAAATGGAGGATTCTTTGACGAAAGCAAAGTTTAAAGGACAAAATTATTATTTAAATTAAAAATCATTCTTTATAACCTTGTCAATGTCTTGACTATATTTCCTATTCATTTTGCAACTCATTTCATGTATGTTTTCATGGAAAACAAGGAAAGTGACCACAAACTTTTGAATGGTAGTGTACAGTGCCTTGCAAAAGTATTCATTCCCCTTGGTGTTTTTCCTATTTTGTTGCGTTACAACCTGTAATTTATATGGACTTTTATTTGGATTTCATGTAATGGACATACACAAAATAGTCCAAATTGGTGAAGTTAAATGCAAAAAATGACTTGTTTCAAAAATAGATAAATAATTAAAACGAAAAAGTGGTGAGTGCATATGTGTTCACCCCCTTTGCTATGAAGCCCCTAAATAAGATCTGGTGCAACCAATTACCTTCAGAAGTCACATAATTAGTTAAATGAAGTCCACCTGTGTCTAAGTGTCACATGATCTGTCACATGATCTCAGTATATAAACACCTGTTCTGCAATACCACTAAGCAAGGGGCACCACCAAGCAAGTGGCACCATGAAGACCAAGAAGCTCTCTAAACCGATCAGGGACAAAGTTGTGGAGAAGTACAGATCAGGGTTGGGTTAAAAAAATGATCTGAAACTTTGAACATCTCACGGAGCACCATTAAATCCATTATTAAAAATGGAAAGAATTTGGCACCACAACAAACCTGCCAAGAGAGGGCCCCCCCACCTAAACTCACAGACCAGGCAAGGAGGGCATTAATCAGAGAGGCAAAAAAGAGATGAAAGATAACCCTGAAAGAGCTGCAAAGCTCCACAGTGGAGATTGGAGTATCTGTCCATAGGACCACTTTAAGCCATACACTCCACAGAGCTGGGCTTTACGGAAGAGTGGCTAGAAAAAAAGCCATTGCTTAAAGAAGAAAATAAGCAAACATTTTTGGTGTTCGCCAAAAGGCATGTGGGAGACTCCCCAAACATATGGAAGAAGGTACTCTGGTCACCTAAAAATTAGCTTTTTGGCCATCAAGGAAAACATTATGTCTGGCGCAAACCCAACACCTCTCATCACCCTGAGAACACCATCCCCACAGTGAAGCATGGTGGTGGCAGCAGCATCATTGTGTGGGGATGTTTTTCATCGGCAGGGACTGGGAAACTGGTCAGAATTGAAGGAATGATGGATGGCGCTAAATACAGGGAAATTCTTGTGGGAGACCTGTATCAGTCTTCCAGAGGACAATAACCCTAAGCATACTGATAAAGCAACACTCGAGTGGTTTAAGGAGAAACATTTAAATGTCTTGGAATGGCCTAGTCAAAGCCCAGACCTCAATCCAATTGAGAATCTGTGGTATGACTTAAAGATTGCTGTACACCAGAGGATCCCATCCAACTTGAAGGAGTTGGAGCAGTTTTGCCTTGAAGAATGGGCAAAAATCCCAGTGGCTAGATGTGCCAAGCGTATAGAGACATACCCCAAAAGACTTGCAACTGTAATTACTGCAAAAGGTGGCTCTACAAAGTATTGACTTTGTGTGTGTGGGAGAGGGGGGGGGGGGGTGAATAGTTATGCACGCTCAAGTCTTCAGTTTTTTTGTCTTATTTCTTGTTTGTTTCACAATAAAAACATTTCTCCATCTTCAAAGTGGTAGGCATGTTGAGTAAATCAAATGATATAACCCCCCCAAGAAATCCATTTAAATTCCAGGTTGTAAAGCAACAAAATAGGAAAAATGCCAAGGGGGGTGAATACTTTCGCAAGTGTAACGTTCGTCGTCATATTCTTCCTCCTCGGATGAGGAGGAGCATGGATCAGACCAACACGCAGCGAGGTATGTGGACATAATGATTTATTAGACAAAAACGACGAAACACGAAATAACACTTTAGAAATACAAAATAACAAAACGAACTAAACAGACCTAAACTTACGAACTTACATGAAACGAAGAACACACGAACAGGAACAGACAAACCGAAACAGTCCCGTGTGGTAACATGTACTGACACGGAAGACAACCACCCACCACAAACAATGTGAAACAACCTACCTTAATATGACTCTCAATCAGAGGAAACGCCAAACACCTGCCTCTAATTGAGAGCCATACCAGGCAACCCATTAACCCAACATAGAAAACACATAACATAGACTACCCACCCAAAACTCACGCCCTGACCAATTAAACACATACCAAACAACAGAAAACAGGTCAGGAACGTGACAGAACCTCCCCCTCAAGGTGCGAACTCCGGGCGCACCCCTACAACTCAAGGGGAGGGTCTGGGTGGGCATCTGTCCGCGGTGGCGGCTCCGGCGGTGGACGAGGACACCACTCCACCACTGTCTTTGTCCCTCTCCTTCGCGTCCTTTGAGTGGCGACCCTCGCCCCCGACCATGGTCCAGGAATCTTCACTAAGGCCCCTCCTACATAGAGGAGACAGCTCAGGATAGAGAGGTAGCTCAGGACAGAGAGGTAGCTCAGGACAGAGAGGTAGCTCAGGACAGAGAGGTAGCTCAGGACAGAGAGGTAGCTCCGGACAGAGAGGTAGCTTAGGACAGAGGGACAACTCTGTACTAATGGCAGCTCCGGACTGAGTGGCAGCTCCGGACTGGGTGGCAGCTCCGGACTGGGTGGCAGCTCCGGACTGGGTGGCAGCTCCGGACTGAGTGGCAGCTCCGGACTGAGTGGCAGCTCCGGACTGAGTGGCAGCTCAGGACTGAGTGGCAGCTCCGGACTGAGTGGCAGCTCATGACTGAGTGGCAGCTCATGACTGAGTGGCAGCTCATGACTGTAGGGCAGCTCATGACTGTAGGGCAGCTCATGACTGTAGGGCAGCTCATGACTGAAGGGCAGCTCATGACTGGAGGGCAGCTCATGACTGGAGGGCAGCTCATGACTGGAGGGCAGCTCATGACTGGAGGGCAGCTCATGACTGGAGGGCAGCTCATGACTGAAGGGCAGCTCATGACTGAAGGGCAGCTCATGACTGTAGGGCAGCTCATGACTGTAGGGCAGCTCATGACTGTAGGGCAGCTCATGACTGTAGGGCAGCTCTGGCAGCTCCTGACTGGCTGGCGGTTCTGGCAGCTCCTGACTGGCTGGCGGCTCTGGCAGCTCCTGACTGGCTGGCGGCTCTGGCAGCTCCTGACTGGCTGGCGGCTCTGGCAGCTTCTGACTGGATGGCGGCTCTGGCAGCTCCTGACTGGCTGGCGGCTCTGGCAGCTCCTGACTGACGGACGGCTCTAGCGGCTCCTGACTGACGGACGGCTCTAATGGCTCGGGACAGACGGGCGGCTCTAATGGCTCGTGGCAGACGGATGGCTCAGAAGGCGCTGGGCAGACGGATGGCTCAGAAGGCGCTGGGCAGACGGATGGCTCAGAAGGCGCTGGGCAGACGGATGGCTCAGAAGGCGCTGGGCAGACGGATGGCTCAGACGGCGCTGGACAGACGGATGGCTCAGACGGCGCTGGGCAGACAGATGGCTCAGACGGCGCTGGGCAGACAGATGGCTCAGACGGCGCTGGGCAGACAGATGGCTCAGACGGCGCTGGGCAGACAGATGGCTCAGACGGTGCTGGGCAGACGAGCAGTGCAGGCGGCGTTGGGCAGACAGCCGACTCTGACCTGCTGAGGCGCACAGTAGGCCTGGTGCGTGGTGCCGGAACTGGTGGTACCGGACTGGAGACACGCACCTCAAGGCTAGTGCGGGGAGCAGGAACAGGGCACACTGGACTCTCGATGCGCACTATAGGACTGGTGCGTGGTACCGGAACTGGAGGTACCGGGCTGAGGGCACGCACCTCAGGGCGAGTGCGGGGAGAAGGAACAGTGCGTACAGGGCTCTGGAGACGCACAGGAGGCTTGATGCGTGGTGCCGAAACTGGAGGCACTGAGCTTGAAACACGCACCACAGGGAGAGTGCGTGGAGGAGGAACAGGGCTCTGGAGACGCACTGGAAGCCTGGTGCGTGGTGTAGGCACTGGTGGTACTGAGCTGGGGCGGGAAGGTGGCGCCGGATATACCGGACCGTGCAGGCGTACTGGCTCCTTTGAGCACTGAGCCTGCCCAACCTTACCTGGTTGCATGCTCCCCATAGCCCGTCCAGTGCGGGGAGGTGGAATAACCCGCACTGGGCTGTGTTGGCGAACCGGGGACACCATGCGTAAGGCTGGTGCCATGTACACCGGCCCGAGGAGACGTACTGGAGGCCAGATATGTTGAGCCGGCTTCATGGCACTTGGCTCAATGCTCACTCTAGCCCGGCTAGTGCGGGGAGGTGGAATAACCCGCACCGGGCTATGAACACGTACAGGAGACACCATGCGCTCTACTGCGTAACACGGTGTCTGCCCGTACTCTCGCTCTCCACGGTAAGCCCGGGAAGTTGGCGCAGGTCTCCTACCTGACTTCGCCACACTACCCTTTAGCCCCCCCCCAAGAAATTTTTGGGTTGTACTTGCGGGCTTCCAGCCTTGCTTCCGTGCTGCCTCCTCATATCGTCGCCTCTCCGCTTTAGATGCCTCCAGCTCCGCCTTGGGACGGCGACACTCCTCTGGCTCTGCCCAGGGTCCTTCTCCGTCCAGAATCTCTTCCAATGTCCAATCCTCCTTGACCCACTGCTGCTGTCGTTGCTGTCCGTTAACCCGCTGCTTGATCTGGGTTTGGTGGGTGGTTCTGTAACGTTCGTCGTCATATTCCTCCTCCTCGGATGAGGAGGAGCATGGATCAGACCAACACGCAGCGAGGTATGTGGACATAATGATTTATTAGACAAAAACGACGAAACACGAAATAACACTTTAGAAATACAAAATAACAAAACGAACTAAACAGACCTAAACTTACGAACTTACATGAAACGAAGAACACACGAACAGGAACAGACAAACCGAAACAGTCCCGTGTGGTAACATGTACTGACACGGAAGACAACCACCCACCACAAACAATGTGAAACAACCTACCTTAATATGACTCTCAATCAGAGGAAACGCCAAACACCTGCCTCTAATTGAGAGCCATACCAGGCAACCCATTAACCCAACATAGAAAACACATAACATAGACTACCCACCCAAAACTCACGCCCTGACCAATTAAACACATACCAAACAACAGAAAACAGGTCAGGAACGTGACAGCAAGCCACTGTATATGTGCTCTTTAGTGATGTACCTCTGTGTATCTATATCAAATCCATCAAATCAAAGTTTATTGGTCGCATACACACCTCAGCAGATGTTATAGCGGGTGCAGTGAAATGCTTATGTTACTAGCTCCTAACAATGCAGTAAAATGTCATACAGTGCTTTCAGAAAGTGTTCACACCCCTTGACTTATTACACATTTTGTTGTGTTACAGCCTGAATTCAAATGTATTAAATTGTTATTTTTTTCTCAACCATCTACACACAATACCCCATAATGTCAAAGTGATAAAACGTTTTTAGAAATGTTAGCAAATATATACTTTACATAAGTATTCATACCCTAGTCAATACATGTTAGAATCCCCTTTGGGAGTGATTACAGCTGTGAGTCTTTCTGGGTAAGTCTCTTTGCACACCTGGATAATACAATATTTGCCCATTATTATTTTCAAAATTCTTCAATCTCTGTCAAATTGGTTGTTGATCATCATATAGACAACCATTTGCAAGTCTTGCCATATATTTTAAAGTAGAATTTAAGCAATATTGTAACTCGGCCACTCAGGAACATTCACTGTCTTCTTGGTAAGGATGGTTGGTTAGTATTGTGGAGTAACGATAATGTTGTTGATCCATCCCCAGTTTTCTTCTATCACAGCCATTAAACTCTGTAACTGTTTTAAAGTCACCATTAGTCTCATGGTGAAATCCCTGAGTGGTTTCCTTCCTCTCTGGCAACTGAGTTAGGAAGGAAGCCTGTATCTTTGTAGTGGCTGGGTGTATTGATACAACATCCAAAGTGTAATTAATAACTTCACCAGGCTCAAAGGGATATTCAATGTTTGCTTCTTCTTCTTTTTTTACCCATCAGCCAATAGATGCTCTTCTTTGCGAGGCATTGGAAAGCCTCCTGGGCTTTGTGTTTGAATCTGTGTTTGAAATTCACTTCTCGACTGAGGGTTAATTTTTTCCTTTGCTTGCTTAAAGGAAATACTATTTCCTAATGTGTCAACAACAACAAAAATATTAATCTAGGTTTAAATTTCACTTCTGTTGTTCAAAGAAGGTGAGCACCACCTCTGTGTTGAATACCATGAGGTCAAAGTGACTGCTAGAGCTCTTCAGAGGCGCTGAGTAGAGTGCTGGAGAAGTAGGTGCCATTTTGTCCTACATGCTTCAGGGCTAGGTCAGAGAGCTAATTAAACCTGTTATGATAGGTAATATGCACCGCTTCACAAATATTACATAGGAGGGGAAAAAGAGAGGGGGAGGAAACGTGAGTTTTTTTTTCAGCCAGCTCCTTATCTGTTAAATATGTATTGGACGTTAATTGGGATTCACTGGCCGTTAATAGAGCTTTGATTAACAAGAAATCAGCCCTCATTTCTATATGTAATTAAACGCTACTTGAACCACTTAATCGCGAGTGTCCTGAAATAGTTTTCTGGTGGCGGTGGGGTAAGTCTAAAACCCATGCTCCTTAGGGACAGGGCAGTTCAGTGTGGTAAGCGGTTGAGCTTGCGTCAGATTCCACAGATGACTGGGTACATGTTCATCCAGTGTAATTGTCCCTTGGTTCATCCGGAAAAGTCAATTTGGAAAACTGCTTTTGTTTTCATCCAAGGTGAACTTGGCTTCCAAGTAGGAATGTCCTTGGTTATTGGAGCTAAATTTCAGAGTGAAGAATGCTGTGTATGCTTTCTTTGTAGAGACGCAGTGTGAAGCAGCTTTATCACTTGGAGATGAAGGGCCAGAGATACAACCTCTGTTGTCTGGGATAGAAGCAGTAAAATAATAGAATAATAATGTTTAATGACATATTCATTAAAGCATAATAACATAACCATTAATGTGTAATAACATATTGATTAAGGAGTACTAACATAACCATTCATGCATAATAACATATTCATTAAGGCATAATAACATAACCATTCATGTTTAACATATTCATTAAGGCGTAATAACATAAGTATTAATGTTTAATAACATATTAATTAAGGTGTAATAACATAACATTAATGTGTAATAACATATTCATTAAGGTGTAATAACATAAGTATTCATGTTTAATAACATTAATTAAGGCATAATAAAATAACATTCATGTGTAATAACATATTCATTAAGGCGTAATAACAAGTATTAATGTTTAATAACATATTCATTAAGGCGTAATAACATAAGTATTAATGTTTATAATCAAACCTTAGGTACCCTAATACGTAAATAAACGCTCGAATTTAAGATGGAGATTTGTTATTGTCTTAACCGGAGAAAAATACCAAAGAACACGTTCTCTTCCACACGCTTGGAAACACTACAGCCAAAATGGGAGCACCTAGAAAAACTACAATTTCTGGCTCATTTTTCCAAACACCAGCCTGAAACTCTTTCTAAAGACTGTTGGCATCTAGTGGAAAACCTAGGAACTGCAATCTGGGAGAACTTGGCCTTATAATAAAAGTGATAGCCATTGAAAATAGGGGTAGGCAGATTTTTTTTGGGGGGGGGATGGTTTGTCCTCGGGGTTTCGCCTGCCATATCAGTTATGTTATATTCACAGACATAATTTAACAGTTTTAGAAACTTTAGAGTGTTTTCTATCCAAATCTACCAATTATATGCATATCATAGCTTCTGGGCCTGAGTAACAGGCAGTTTTACTTAGGGCACGCTTTTCATCCGGAGGTGAAAATACTGCCCCCTACCCAAGAGAGGTTAAGGTGTAATAACAGAAACAGTCATGTTTAATAACCCATTCATTAATGTTTAATAACATATTCATTAAGGTGTAATAACATAACCATTCATGTTTAATAACCCATTCATTAATGTTTAATAACATATTCATTAAGGTGTAATAACATAACAATTAATGTTTAATAACCCATTCATTAATGTTTAATAACATATTCATTAAGGTGTAATAACAGAACCAGTCATGTTTCATAACCCATTCATTCATGTTTAATAACATATTCATTAAGGTGTAATAACATAACCAGTCATGTTTAATAACATATGCATTAATGTTTAATACCATATTCATTAAGGTGTAATAACATAACCATTCATGTTTAATAACCCATTCATTAATGTTTAATAACATATTCATTAAGGTGTTCAACATTCATG
Organism: Salvelinus namaycush; assembly: GCF_016432855.1. Classification (NCBI taxonomy): domain Eukaryota; kingdom Metazoa; phylum Chordata; class Actinopteri; order Salmoniformes; family Salmonidae; genus Salvelinus; species Salvelinus namaycush. Next base: position 23,521,313 of record NC_052338.1, on the reverse strand, counting down.
TTTAATAACCCATTCATTAATGTGTAATAACATATTCATTAAGGTGTAATAACACAACCATTCATGTTTAATAACCTATTCATTAAAGTGTAATAACATATTCATTAAAGCGTAAAAACATAACCATGAATGTGTAATAACCTATTCGTTAAGGTGTAATAACCTATTCGTTAAGGTGTAATAACTTAACCATTAATGTGTAATAACATAAATGAAGGCGTCAAAACACAATCATGAATGTGCAATAACATATTCACTAAGGTGTAATTTTAAAAAAAAGTATTTTTTTTTATTTTATTTTTTTAACCTTTATTTAACTAGGCAAGTCAGTTAAAACTTCTTGACGCACGGATCCCTTTAGCGGGGACATTTTCGTAAACAACCGCTGAATTGCAGAGCGCCAAATAAAAAAAAATACTAAAAATATTTATTTTCATGAAATCACAAGTGAAATATACCAAAACACAGCTTAGCTTGTTGTTAATCCACCTATCGTGTCAGATTTTGAAAATATACTTTACAGCGAAAGCAATCCAAGCATTTGTGAGTTTATCGATCACTAGACAAAACATTAAGAACACCTAGCAGCCATGTAGATTGGTCACGAAAGCCAGAAAAGCAATAAAATGAATCGCTTACCTTTGATGATCTTCGGATGTTTGCACTCACGAGACTCCCAGTTATACAATAAATGTTCCTTTTGTTTGATAAAGATTTTTTTTATATCAAAATACCTCCATTTGTTTGGCGCGTTATGTTCAGTATTCCACAGCCTTAGGCAAGTCATCAAGGCTTGATGAAAATTCCATATAGTATCCGTAAAGGTCGTGGAAACATGTCAAACGTTTTTAATAATCAATCCTCAGGTTGTTTTTAACATCAATAATCGATAATATTTCAACCGGACTGTAAACTATTCAATACTGGAGAGAAAGAAAATGTCGAGCAACCAGTGGCGCAAGAACTAATGGAGGGACATCCGTCTATCCACTGACGCGTTTTGATAAATCTCGCTCATTTTTCAAAATAAAAGCTTGAAACTATGTCTAAAGACTGTTCACACCCTGAGGAAGCCACAGGAAAAGGAATCTGGTTGATATCCCTTTAAATG